>NC_088103.1:3900000-4089372 GCF_036370855.1 Dromaius novaehollandiae | reverse complement strand
ACTGAGGCTGCTGTGACTTCACAAGCACAGCCAGCAGCCAGGAGCCTGCCACTGGTCTCAGAGGCATTCACGCTTCTGTGAGCTGACAAGCACAGCCAGCAGCCATGAGCCTGCCACTGACTAGGAGGCACTGAGGCTGCTGTGACCTCACAAGCACAGCCAGCAGCCAGGAGCCTGCCACTGACCGTGGAGGCACTCAGGTTGCTGTGACCTCACAAGCACAGCCAGCAGCCGTGAGCCTGCCACTGGCCTAGGATGCAGTCAGGCTCCTGTGACCTCCCAAGCACAGCCAGCAGCCAGGAGCCTGCCACTGGCCTAGGAGGCACTGAGGCTGCTGTGACCTCGCAAGCACAGCCAGCAGCCAGGAACCTGCCACTGGCGTCGGACGCACTGAGGCTGCTGTGACCTCCCAAGCACAACCAGAAGCCAAGGGGCTGCCACTGGCCTAGGAGGCACTGAGGCTGCTGTGACCTCACAAGCACAGCCAGCAGGGGCGGTGCACACTAACGTATGAGGCACTGACGCTGCTGTGACCTCACAAGCACAGCCAGCAGCCAGGACCCTGCCACTGGCCTCGGAGGCACTGAGGCTGCTGTGACCTCACAATCACAGCCAGCAGCCAGGAGCCTGCCCCTGGCCCAGGAGGCACTGACGCTGCTGTGACCTCACAAGCACAGCCAGCAGCCAGGAGCCTGCCACTGGCGTAGGAGGCACTGAGACTGCTGTGACCTCACAACCACAGCCAGCAGCCAGGAGCCTGTCACTGTCCTAGGAGGCACTGAGACAGCTCTGACCTCACAAGTACAATCAGCAGGCGGGGCTGCACACTAGCATAGGAGGCACTGAGGCTGCTGTGACCTCACAAGCACAGCCAGCAGCCAGGAGCCTGCCACTGGCATAGGAGGCACTGAGGCTGCTGTGACCTCACAAGCACAGCCAGCAGCCAGGAGCCTGCCACTGACCGTGGAGGCACTCAGGTTGCTGTGACCTCCCAACCACAGCCAGCAGCCGTGAGCCTGCCACTGGGCTAGGAGGCACTCAGGCTGCTGTGACCTCCCAAGCACAGCCAGCAGCCAGGAGCCTGCCACTGGCCTAGGAGGCACTGAGGCTGCTGTGACCTCATAAGCACAGCCAGCAGACAGGAACTGCCACTGGCCTAGGAGGCACTCAGGCTGCTGTGACCTCACAAGCACAGCCAGCAGCCATGAGCCTGCCACTGGCCTGGGAGACACTGAGGCTGCTGTCACCTCACAAGGACAGCCAGCAGCCAGGAGCCTGCCACTGGCCTAGGAGGCACTGAGGCAGCTGTGACCTCACAAGCACAATCAGCAGACGGGGCTGCACATTAACGTATGAGACACTGAGGCTGCTGTGACGTCACAAGGACAGCCAGCAGCCATGAGCCTGCCACTGGCCTAGGAGGCACTCAGGCTGCTGTGACCTCACAAGCACAGCCAGCAGCCATGAGCCTGCCACTGGCCTAGAAGGCACTCATGCTGCTGTGACCTCACAAGCACAGCCAGCAGCCATGAGCCTGCCACTGGCCTCGGAGGCACTCAGGCTGCTGTGACCTCACTAGCACAGCCAGCAGCCAGGAGTCTGCCACTGGCCTAGGAGGCACTGAGGCTGCTGTGACCTCACAAGCACAGCCAGCAGACAGGAACCTGTCACTGGCCTTGTAGGCACTCAGGCTGCTGTAACCTCACAAGCACAACCACCAGCCATGAGGCTGCCACTGGCCTAGGAGGCACTGAGGCTGCTGTGACCTCCCAAGCACAGCCAGCAGCCAGCAGCCTGCCACTGGCCGAGGAGGCACTCAGGATGCTGTGACCTCCCAAGCACAGCCAGCAGCGAGGAACCTGCCACTGGCGTCAGACGCACTGAGGCTGCTGTGACCTCACAAGCACAGCCAGAAGCCAAGAGGCTGCCACTGGCCTCGGAGGCACTGAGGCTGCTGTGACCTCACAAGCACAGCCAGCAGCCAGGAGCCTGCCACTGGCCTAGCAGGCACTCAGGCTGCTGTGAGCTCACAAGCACAGCCAGCAGCCTTGAGCCTGTCACTTGCCTAGGAGCCACTCAGGTTGCTGTGACCTCACAAGCACAGCCAGCAGCCAGGAGCCTGCCACTGGCCTAGGAGGCACTGATGCTGCTCTGACCTCACAAGCACAGCCAGCAGCCAGGAACCTGCCACTGGCCTAGGAGGCACTGAGGCTGCTGTGACCGCACAAGCACAGCCAAGGGCCATGAGTCTCCCACTGGCCTAGGAGGCACTGAGGCTGCTGAGAGCTCACAAACACAGCCAGCAGCCAGGAGCCTGTCGCTGGCCGAGGAGGCACTGAGGCTGCTGTGACCTCCCAAGCACAGCCAGCAGCCAGGAACTTGCCACTGGCCTCGGAGGCACTGAGGCTGCTGTGAGCTCACAAGCACAGGCAGCAGCCATGAGCCTGCCACTGGCCTTGGAGGCACTGAGGCTGCTGTGACCTCACAAGCACAGCCAGCAGCCATGAGCCTGCCACTGAGCTAGGAGGCACTGAGGCTGCTGTGACCTCACAAGCACAGCCAGAAACCAGGAGCCTGACACTGGCCTAGGAGGCACTGGGGCAGCTGTGACGTCACAAGCACAGCCAGCAGCCAGGAGCCTGCCATTGGCTTAGCACACACTGAAACTGCTGTGACCTCACAAGGACAGCCAGCATCCGTGAGCCTGCCACTGGCCTCGGAGGCACTGAGGCTGTTGTGACCTCTAAAGCACAGCCAGCAGCCAGGAGCCTGCCACTGGCCAAGGAGGCATTGAGCCTGCTTTGACCTTCCAAGCACAACCAGCACCCAGGAGGCTGTCACTGGCCTAGCAGGCACTGAGTCTGCTGTGACCTCACAAGCACATCCAGCAGGCAGCACTGCACACTAACATATGAGGCACTGAGGCTGCTGTGACCTTACAAGCACAGCCAGCAGCCAGGAGCCTGCCACTGGGCATGGAGGCACTGAGGCTGCTGTGACCTCACAAGCACAGCCAGCAGCCAGGAGCCTACCACTGTCCTCGGTGGCACTGAGGCTGCTGTGACCTCACAAGCACATCCAGCAGGCAGCACTGCATACTAACATATGAGGCACTGAGGCTGCTGTGACCTTACAAGCACAGCCAGCAGCCATGAGCCTGCCACTGGCCTAGGAGGGACTGAGGCTGCTGTGACCTCACAAGCACAGCCAGCAGCCAGGAGCCTACCACTGTCCTCGGTGGCACTGAGGCTGCTGTGACCTCACAAGCACATCCAGCAGGCAGCACTGCACACTGACATATGAGGCACTAAGGCTGCTGTGACCTTACAAGCACAGCCAGCACCCAGGAGCCTGCCACTGGGCATGGAGGCACTGAGGCTGCTGTGACCTCACAAGCACAGCCAGCAGCCAGGAGCCTACCACTGTCCTCGGTGGCACTGAGGCTGCTGTGACCTCACAAGCACATCCAGCAGGCAGCACTGCACACTAACATATGAGGCACTGAGGCTGCTGTGACCTTACAAGCACAGCCAGCAGCAAGGAGCCTGGCACTGGCCTAGCAGGCACTGAGGCTGCTGTGACCTCACAGGCATGGCCAGCAGCCAGGAGCCTGCTACTGGCCTAGGAGGCACTGAGGCTGCTGTGACCTCACAAGCACAGCCAGCAGCCAGGCGCCTGCCACTGGGCTAGGTGCTACTGAGGCTGCTGTGACCTCACAAGCACAGCCACCAGCCAGGAGCCTTCCACTGGCCTAGAAGTTACTCAGGCTGCTGTGACCTCACAAGCACAGCCAGCAGGGGGGGCTGTACACTAACGTATGAGGCACTGAGGCTGCTGTGACCTCACAAGCACAGCCAGCATCCATGAGCTTGTCACTCGCCTAGGAGGCACTGAAGCTCCTATGACCTCACAAGCACAGCCAGCAGCCAGGAGTCTGCCACTGGCCTAGGATGCACTAAGGCTGCTGTGTCCTCACAAGCACAGCCAGCAGCCAGGAGCCTGCCACTGGCCTAGGAGGGACTGAGGCTGCTGTGACCTCACAAGCACAGCCAACAGCCATGAGCCTGCCACTGGCCTCGGAGGCACTGAGGCTGCTCTGACCTCAAAAGCACAGCCAGGAGCAGGAGCCTGCCACTGGCGTCTGAGGCACTGAGGCTGCTGTGACCTCGCAAGCACAGCCAGCAGACAGGAACTGCCACTGGCCTAGAAGGCACTGAGGTTGCTGTGACCTCACAAGCACAGGCAGCAGCCATGAGCCTGCCACTGGCCTAGGAGGCACTCAGGCTGCTGTGACCTCAAAAGCACAGCCAGCAGCCATGAGCCTGCCACAGAATTAGCGGGCACTGAGGCTGCTGTGACCTCACAAGCACAGCCAGCAGCCATGAGCCTGCCACTGGCCTCGGAGGCAGTCAGGCTGCTGTGACGTCACAAGCACAGCCAGGAGACAGGAGCCTGCCACTGACTAGGAGGCACTCAGGCTGCTGTGACCTCACAAGCACAGCCAGCAGCCAGGAGCCTGCCACTGGCCTATGACGCTCTCAGGCCGCTGTGACCTCACAAGCACAGCCAGCAGCCAGGAGCCTACCACTGGCCTATGACGCTCTCAGGCTGCTGTGACCTCACAAGCACAGCCAGCAGCCAGGAGCCTACCACTGGCCTAGGAGGCACTGAGGCTGCTGTGACCTCCCAAGCACAGCCAGCAGCCAGGAGCCTGCCACTGGCCTAGGAGGCACTGAGGCTGCTGTGACCTCACAATCACAGCCAGCACAAAGGATCCTGCCACTGGCCTCGGAGGCACTGATGCTGCTGTGACCTCCCAAGCACAGCCAGCAGCCAGGGGCCTGCCACTGGCCTAGGAGGCACTGAGGCTGATGTGACCTCACAAGCACAGCCAGCAGCCATGAGCCTGCCACTGTCCTAGGAGGCACTGAGGCTGCTGTGATCTCACAAGCACAGCCAGCAGCCAGGGGCCTGCCACTGGCAGAGGAAGCACTGAGGCTGCTGTGACCTCACAACCAGAACCAACTGCCAGGAGCCTGTCGCTGGCCTCGGAGGCACTGAGGCTGCTGTGACCTCACAAGCACAGCCAGGAGCCAAGAGGCTGCCACTGGCCTAGGAGGCACTGAGTCTGCTGTGACCTCACAAGCACAGGCAGCAGCCAGGAGCCTGCCACTGGCCTAGGAGGCACTGAGACAGCTCTGACCTCACAAGCACAATCAGCAGGCGGGGCTGCACACTAGCGTAGGAGGCACTGAGGCTGCTGTGACTTCACAAGCACAGCCAGCAGCCAGGAGCCTGCCACTGGTCTCAGAGGCATTCACGCTTCTGTGAGCTGACAAGCACAGCCAGCAGCCATGAGCCTGCCACTGACTAGGAGGCACTGAGGCTGCTGTGACCTCACAAGCACAGCCAGCAGCCAGGAGCCTGCCACTGACCGTGGAGGCACTCAGGTTGCTGTGACCTCACAAGCACAGCCAGCAGCCGTGAGCCTGCCACTGGCCTAGGATGCAGTCAGGCTCCTGTGACCTCCCAAGCACAGCCAGCAGCCAGGAGCCTGCCACTGGCCTAGGAGGCACTGAGGCTGCTGTGACCTCGCAAGCACAGCCAGCAGCCAGGAACCTGCCACTGGCGTCGGACGCACTGAGGCTGCTGTGACCTCCCAAGCACAACCAGAAGCCAAGGGGCTGCCACTGGCCTAGGAGGCACTGAGGCTGCTGTGACCTCACAAGCACAGCCAGCAGGGGCGGTGCACACTAACGTATGAGGCACTGACGCTGCTGTGACCTCACAAGCACAGCCAGCAGCCAGGACCCTGCCACTGGCCTCGGAGGCACTGAGGCTGCTGTGACCTCACAATCACAGCCAGCAGCCAGGAGCCTGCCCCTGGCCCAGGAGGCACTGACGCTGCTGTGACCTCACAAGCACAGCCAGCAGCCAGGAGCCTGCCACTGGCGTAGGAGGCACTGAGACTGCTGTGACCTCACAACCACAGCCAGCAGCCAGGAGCCTGTCACTGTCCTAGGAGGCACTGAGACAGCTCTGACCTCACAAGTACAATCAGCAGGCGGGGCTGCACACTAGCATAGGAGGCACTGAGGCTGCTGTGACCTCACAAGCACAGCCAGCAGCCAGGAGCCTGCCACTGGCATAGGAGGCACTGAGGCTGCTGTGACCTCACAAGCACAGCCAGCAGCCAGGAGCCTGCCACTGACCGTGGAGGCACTCAGGTTGCTGTGACCTCCCAACCACAGCCAGCAGCCGTGAGCCTGCCACTGGGCTAGGAGGCACTCAGGCTGCTGTGACCTCCCAAGCACAGCCAGCAGCCAGGAGCCTGCCACTGGCCTAGGAGGCACTGAGGCTGCTGTGACCTCATAAGCACAGCCAGCAGACAGGAACTGCCACTGGCCTAGGAGGCACTCAGGCTGCTGTGACCTCACAAGCACAGCCAGCAGCCATGAGCCTGCCACTGGCCTGGGAGACACTGAGGCTGCTGTCACCTCACAAGGACAGCCAGCAGCCAGGAGCCTGCCACTGGCCTAGGAGGCACTGAGGCAGCTGTGACCTCACAAGCACAATCAGCAGACGGGGCTGCACATTAACGTATGAGACACTGAGGCTGCTGTGACGTCACAAGGACAGCCAGCAGCCATGAGCCTGCCACTGGCCTAGGAGGCACTCAGGCTGCTGTGACCTCACAAGCACAGCCAGCAGCCATGAGCCTGCCACTGGCCTAGAAGGCACTCATGCTGCTGTGACCTCACAAGCACAGCCAGCAGCCATGAGCCTGCCACTGGCCTCGGAGGCACTCAGGCTGCTGTGACCTCACTAGCACAGCCAGCAGCCAGGAGTCTGCCACTGGCCTAGGAGGCACTGAGGCTGCTGTGACCTCACAAGCACAGCCAGCAGACAGGAACCTGTCACTGGCCTTGTAGGCACTCAGGCTGCTGTAACCTCACAAGCACAACCACCAGCCATGAGGCTGCCACTGGCCTAGGAGGCACTGAGGCTGCTGTGACCTCCCAAGCACAGCCAGCAGCCAGCAGCCTGCCACTGGCCGAGGAGGCACTCAGGATGCTGTGACCTCCCAAGCACAGCCAGCAGCCATGAGCCTGCCACTGGCGTCAGACGCACTGAGGCTGCTGTGACCTCACAAGCACAGCCAGAAGCCAAGAGGCTGCCACTGGCCTCGGAGGCACTGAGGCTGCTGTGACCTCACAAGCACAGCCAGCAGCCAGGAGCCTGCCACTGGCCTAGCAGGCACTCAGGCTGCTGTGAGCTCACAAGCACAGCCAGCAGCCTTGAGCCTGTCACTTGCCTAGGAGCCACTCAGGTTGCTGTGACCTCACAAGCACAGCCAGCAGCCAGGAGCCTGCCACTGGCCTAGGAGGCACTGATGCTGCTCTGACCTCACAAGCACAGCCAGCAGCCAGGAACCTGCCACTGGCCTAGGAGGCACTGAGGCTGCTGTGACCGCACAAGCACAGCCAAGGGCCATGAGTCTCCCACTGGCCTAGGAGGCACTGAGGCTGCTGAGAGCTCACAAACACAGCCAGCAGCCAGGAGCCTGTCGCTGGCCGAGGAGGCACTGAGGCTGCTGTGACCTCCCAAGCACAGCCAGCAGCCAGGAACTTGCCACTGGCCTCGGAGGCACTGAGGCTGCTGTGAGCTCACAAGCACAGGCAGCAGCCATGAGCCTGCCACTGGCCTTGGAGGCACTGAGGCTGCTGTGACCTCACAAGCACAGCCAGCAGCCATGAGCCTGCCACTGAGCTAGGAGGCACTGAGGCTGCTGTGACCTCACAAGCACAGCCAGAAACCAGGAGCCTGACACTGGCCTAGGAGGCACTGGGGCAGCTGTGACGTCACAAGCACAGCCAGCAGCCAGGAGCCTGCCATTGGCTTAGCACACACTGAAACTGCTGTGACCTCACAAGGACAGCCAGCATCCGTGAGCCTGCCACTGGCCTCGGAGGCACTGAGGCTGTTGTGACCTCTAAAGCACAGCCAGCAGCCAGGAGCCTGCCACTGGCCAAGGAGGCATTGAGCCTGCTTTGACCTTCCAAGCACAACCAGCACCCAGGAGGCTGTCACTGGCCTAGCAGGCACTGAGTCTGCTGTGACCTCACAAGCACATCCAGCAGGCAGCACTGCACACTAACATATGAGGCACTGAGGCTGCTGTGACCTTACAAGCACAGCCAGCAGCCAGGAGCCTGCCACTGGGCATGGAGGCACTGAGGCTGCTGTGACCTCACAAGCACAGCCAGCAGCCAGGAGCCTACCACTGTCCTCGGTGGCACTGAGGCTGCTGTGACCTCACAAGCACATCCAGCAGGCAGCACTGCATACTAACATATGAGGCACTGAGGCTGCTGTGACCTTACAAGCACAGCCAGCAGCCATGAGCCTGCCACTGGCCTAGGAGGGACTGAGGCTGCTGTGACCTCACAAGCACAGCCAGCAGCCAGGAGCCTACCACTGTCCTCGGTGGCACTGAGGCTGCTGTGACCTCACAAGCACATCCAGCAGGCAGCACTGCACACTGACATATGAGGCACTAAGGCTGCTGTGACCTTACAAGCACAGCCAGCACCCAGGAGCCTGCCACTGGGCATGGAGGCACTGAGGCTGCTGTGACCTCACAAGCACAGCCAGCAGCCAGGAGCCTACCACTGTCCTCGGTGGCACTGAGGCTGCTGTGACCTCACAAGCACATCCAGCAGGCAGCACTGCACACTAACATATGAGGCACTGAGGCTGCTGTGACCTTACAAGCACAGCCAGCAGCAAGGAGCCTGGCACTGGCCTAGCAGGCACTGAGGCTGCTGTGACCTCACAGGCATGGCCAGCAGCCAGGAGCCTGCTACTGGCCTAGGAGGCACTGAGGCTGCTGTGACCTCACAAGCACAGCCAGCAGCCAGGCGCCTGCCACTGGGCTAGGTGCTACTGAGGCTGCTGTGACCTCACAAGCACAGCCACCAGCCAGGAGCCTTCCACTGGCCTAGAAGTTACTCAGGCTGCTGTGACCTCACAAGCACAGCCAGCAGGGGGGGCTGTACACTAACGTATGAGGCACTGAGGCTGCTGTGACCTCACAAGCACAGCCAGCATCCATGAGCTTGTCACTCGCCTAGGAGGCACTGAAGCTCCTATGACCTCACAAGCACAGCCAGCAGCCAGGAGTCTGCCACTGGCCTAGGATGCACTAAGGCTGCTGTGTCCTCACAAGCACAGCCAGCAGCCAGGAGCCTGCCACTGGCCTAGGAGGGACTGAGGCTGCTGTGACCTCACAAGCACAGCCAACAGCCATGAGCCTGCCACTGGCCTCGGAGGCACTGAGGCTGCTCTGACCTCAAAAGCACAGCCAGGAGCAGGAGCCTGCCACTGGCGTCTGAGGCACTGAGGCTGCTGTGACCTCGCAAGCACAGCCAGCAGACAGGAACTGCCACTGGCCTAGAAGGCACTGAGGTTGCTGTGACCTCACAAGCACAGGCAGCAGCCATGAGCCTGCCACTGGCCTAGGAGGCACTCAGGCTGCTGTGACCTCAAAAGCACAGCCAGCAGCCATGAGCCTGCCACAGAATTAGCGGGCACTGAGGCTGCTGTGACCTCACAAGCACAGCCAGCAGCCATGAGCCTGCCACTGGCCTCGGAGGCAGTCAGGCTGCTGTGACGTCACAAGCACAGCCAGGAGACAGGAGCCTGCCACTGACTAGGAGGCACTCAGGCTGCTGTGACCTCACAAGCACAGCCAGCAGCCAGGAGCCTGCCACTGGCCTATGACGCTCTCAGGCCGCTGTGACCTCACAAGCACAGCCAGCAGCCAGGAGCCTACCACTGGCCTATGACGCTCTCAGGCTGCTGTGACCTCACAAGCACAGCCAGCAGCCAGGAGCCTACCACTGGCCTAGGAGGCACTGAGGCTGCTGTGACCTCCCAAGCACAGCCAGCAGCCAGGAGCCTGCCACTGGCCTAGGAGGCACTGAGGCTGCTGTGACCTCACAATCACAGCCAGCACAAAGGATCCTGCCACTGGCCTCGGAGGCACTGATGCTGCTGTGACCTCCCAAGCACAGCCAGCAGCCAGGGGCCTGCCACTGGCCTAGGAGGCACTGAGGCTGATGTGACCTCACAAGCACAGCCAGCAGCCATGAGCCTGCCACTGTCCTAGGAGGCACTGAGGCTGCTGTGATCTCACAAGCACAGCCAGCAGCCAGGGGCCTGCCACTGGCAGAGGAAGCACTGAGGCTGCTGTGACCTCACAACCAGAACCAACTGCCAGGAGCCTGTCGCTGGCCTCGGAGGCACTGAGGCTGCTGTGACCTCACAAGCACAGCCAGGAGCCAAGAGGCTGCCACTGGCCTAGGAGGCACTGAGTCTGCTGTGACCTCACAAGCACAGGCAGCAGCCAGGAGCCTGCCACTGGCCTAGGAGGCACTGAGACAGCTCTGACCTCACAAGCACAATCAGCAGGCGGGGCTGCACACTAGCGTAGGAGGCACTGAGGCTGCTGTGACTTCACAAGCACAGCCAGCAGCCAGGAGCCTGCCACTGGTCTCAGAGGCATTCACGCTTCTGTGAGCTGACAAGCACAGCCAGCAGCCATGAGCCTGCCACTGACTAGGAGGCACTGAGGCTGCTGTGACCTCACAAGCACAGCCAGCAGCCAGGAGCCTGCCACTGACCGTGGAGGCACTCAGGTTGCTGTGACCTCACAAGCACAGCCAGCAGCCGTGAGCCTGCCACTGGCCTAGGATGCAGTCAGGCTCCTGTGACCTCCCAAGCACAGCCAGCAGCCAGGAGCCTGCCACTGGCCTAGGAGGCACTGAGGCTGCTGTGACCTCGCAAGCACAGCCAGCAGCCAGGAACCTGCCACTGGCGTCGGACGCACTGAGGCTGCTGTGACCTCCCAAGCACAACCAGAAGCCAAGGGGCTGCCACTGGCCTAGGAGGCACTGAGGCTGCTGTGACCTCACAAGCACAGCCAGCAGGGGCGGTGCACACTAACGTATGAGGCACTGACGCTGCTGTGACCTCACAAGCACAGCCAGCAGCCAGGACCCTGCCACTGGCCTCGGAGGCACTGAGGCTGCTGTGACCTCACAATCACAGCCAGCAGCCAGGAGCCTGCCCCTGGCCCAGGAGGCACTGACGCTGCTGTGACCTCACAAGCACAGCCAGCAGCCAGGAGCCTGCCACTGGCGTAGGAGGCACTGAGACTGCTGTGACCTCACAACCACAGCCAGCAGCCAGGAGCCTGTCACTGTCCTAGGAGGCACTGAGACAGCTCTGACCTCACAAGTACAATCAGCAGGCGGGGCTGCACACTAGCATAGGAGGCACTGAGGCTGCTGTGACCTCACAAGCACAGCCAGCAGCCAGGAGCCTGCCACTGGCATAGGAGGCACTGAGGCTGCTGTGACCTCACAAGCACAGCCAGCAGCCAGGAGCCTGCCACTGACCGTGGAGGCACTCAGGTTGCTGTGACCTCCCAACCACAGCCAGCAGCCGTGAGCCTGCCACTGGGCTAGGAGGCACTCAGGCTGCTGTGACCTCCCAAGCACAGCCAGCAGCCAGGAGCCTGCCACTGGCCTAGGAGGCACTGAGGCTGCTGTGACCTCATAAGCACAGCCAGCAGACAGGAACTGCCACTGGCCTAGGAGGCACTCAGGCTGCTGTGACCTCACAAGCACAGCCAGCAGCCATGAGCCTGCCACTGGCCTGGGAGACACTGAGGCTGCTGTCACCTCACAAGGACAGCCAGCAGCCAGGAGCCTGCCACTGGCCTAGGAGGCACTGAGGCAGCTGTGACCTCACAAGCACAATCAGCAGACGGGGCTGCACATTAACGTATGAGACACTGAGGCTGCTGTGACGTCACAAGGACAGCCAGCAGCCATGAGCCTGCCACTGGCCTAGGAGGCACTCAGGCTGCTGTGACCTCACAAGCACAGCCAGCAGCCATGAGCCTGCCACTGGCCTAGAAGGCACTCATGCTGCTGTGACCTCACAAGCACAGCCAGCAGCCAGGAGCCTGCCACTGGCCTCGGAGGCACTCAGGCTGCTGTGACCTCACTAGCACAGCCAGCAGCCAGGAGTCTGCCACTGGCCTAGGAGGCACTGAGGCTGCTGTGACCTCACAAGCACAGCCAGCAGACAGGAACCTGTCACTGGCCTTGTAGGCACTCAGGCTGCTGTAACCTCACAAGCACAACCACCAGCCATGAGGCTGCCACTGGCCTAGGAGGCACTGAGGCTGCTGTGACCTCCCAAGCACAGCCAGCAGCCAGCAGCCTGCCACTGGCCGAGGAGGCACTCAGGATGCTGTGACCTCCCAAGCACAGCCAGCAGCGAGGAACCTGCCACTGGCGTCAGACGCACTGAGGCTGCTGTGACCTCACAAGCACAGCCAGAAGCCAAGAGGCTGCCACTGGCCTAGGAGGCACTCAGGCTGCTGTGACCTCACAAGCACAGCCAGCAGCCAGGAGCCTGCCACTGACCGTGGAGGCACTCAGGCTGCTGTGACCTCACAAGCACAGCCAGCAGCCAGGAGCCTGCCACTGACCATGGAGGCACTCAGGTTGCTGTGACCTCCCAAGCACAGCCAGCAGCCATGAGCCTGCCACTGGCCTAGGAGGCACTCAGGATGCTGTGACCTCCCAAGCACAGCCAGCAGCCAGGAGCCTGCCACTGGCGTCGGACGCACTGAGGCTGCTGTGACCTCACAAGCACAGCCAGAAGCCAAGAGGCTGCCACTGGCCTAGGAGGCACTCAGGTTGCTGTGACCTCACAAGCACAGCCAGCAGCCAGGAGCCTGCCACTGACTAGGAGGCACTCAGGCTGCTGTGACCTCACAAGCACAGCCAGCAGCCAGGAGCCTGCCACTGACCGTGGAGGCACTCAGGCTGCTGTGACCTCCCAAGCACAGCCAGCAGCCGTGAGCCTGCCACTGGCCTAGGAGGCACTGAGGCTGCTGTGACCTCATAAGCACAGCCAGGAGACAGGAACTGCCACTGGCCTAGAAGGCACTGAGGTTGCTGTGACCTCACAAGCACAGGCAGCAGCCATGAGCCTGCCACTGGCCTAGGAGGCACTGAGGCTGCTGTGACCTCAAAAGCACAGCCAGCAGCCATGAGCCTGCCACAGAATTAGCGGGCACTGAGGCTGCTGTGACCTCACAAGCACAGCCAGCAGCCAGGAGCCTGCCACTGGCCTCGGAGGCAGTCAGGCTGCTGTGACGTCACAAGCACAGCCAGGAGACAGGAGCCTGCCACTGGCCTAGGAGGCACTGAGGCTGCTGTGACCTCACAACCACAGCCAGCAGCCAGGAGCCTGCCACTGGCCTATGACCCTCTCAGGCGGCTGTGACCTCCCAAGCACAGCCAGCAGCCATGAGCCCGCCACTGACCTATGACGCTCTCAGGCTGCTGTGACCTCCCAAGCACAGCCAGCAGCCATGAGCCTGCCACTGTCCTAGGAGGCACTGAGGCTGCTGTGACCTCACAACCACAGCCAGCAGCCATGAGCCTGCCACTGTCCTAGGAGTCACTGAGGCTGCTGTGACCTCATAAGCACAGCCAGCAGACAGGAAACTGCCCCTGGCGTAGGAGGCACTGAGGTTGCTGTGACCTCACAAGCACAGCCAGCAGCCAGGAGCCTGTCACTGACCGTGGAGGCACTCAGGCTGCTGTGACCTCACAAGCACAGCCAGGAGACAGGAACTGCCACTGGCCTAGAAGGCACTGAGGTTGCTGTGACCTCACAAGCACAGGCAGCAGCCATGAGCCTGCCACTGGCCTAGGTGGCACTGAGGCTGCTGTGACCTCACTAGCACAGCCAGCAGCCATGAGCCTGCCACAGAATTAGCGGGCACTGAGGCTGCTGTGACCTCACAAGCACAGCCAGCAGCCATGAGCCTGCCACTGGCCTCGGAGGCAGTCAGGCTGCTGTGACCTCACAAGCACAGCCAGCAGCCAGGAGCCTGCCACTGGCGTAGGAGGCACTGAGGCTGCTGTGACCTCACAACCACAGCCAGCAGCCAGGAGCCTGCCACTGGCCTATGACGCTCTCAGGCTGCTATGACCTCACAAGCACAGCCAGCAGCCATGAGCCTGCCACTGGCCTATGACGCTCTCAGGCTGCTGTGACCTCCCAAGCACAGCCAGCAGCCATGAGCCTGCCACTGGCCTAGCAGGCACTGAGGCTGCTGTGACCTCACAACCACAGCCAGCAGCCATGAGCCTGCCACTGACGTCGGACGCACTGAGGCTGCTGTGACCTCATAAGCACAGCCAGCAGACAGGAAACTGCCACTGGCGTAGGAGGCACTGAGGTTGCTGTGACCTCAGAAGCACAGGCAGTCGCCATGAGCCTGCCACTGGCCTAGGAGGCACTGAGGCTGCTGTGACCTCACAAGCACAGCCAGAAGCCATGAGCCTGGCACTGGCCTAGGAGGCACTCAGACTGCTGTGACCTCACAAGCACAGCCAGCAGCCATGAGCCTGCCACTGGCCTCGGAGGCACTGAGGCTGCTGTGACCTCACAAGTACAGCCAGCAGCCAGGAGCCTGCCACTGGCCTAGGAGGCACTGAGGCAGCTGTGACCTCACAAGCAGATTCAGCAGGCGGGGCTGCACATTAACGT
The DNA here is from genome assembly GCF_036370855.1 of Dromaius novaehollandiae. NCBI lineage: Eukaryota > Metazoa > Chordata > Aves > Casuariiformes > Dromaiidae > Dromaius > Dromaius novaehollandiae. The sequence goes on along the minus strand of NC_088103.1, from coordinate 4,074,729 downwards.
ATGAGGCACTGAGGCTGCTGTGACGTCACAAGCACAGCCAGCAGCCATGAGCCTGCCACTGGCCTAGGAGGCACTGAGGCTGCTGTGACCTCACAATCACAGCCAGCAACCAGGAGCCTGCCACTGGCCTATGACGCTCTCAGGCTGCTGTGACCTCACAAGCACAGCCAGAAGCCATGAGCCTGCCACTGGCCTCGGAGGCACTCAGGCTGCTGTGACATCGCAAGCACAGCCAGCAGCCAGGAGCCTGCCACTGCCCTAGGAGGCACTGAGGCTGCTGTGACCTCACAAGCACAGCCAGCAGCCATGAGCCTGCCACTGGCCTAGGAGGCACGCAACCTGCTGTGACCTCACAAGCACAGCCAGCAGCCATGAGCCTGCCACTGGCCTCGGAGGCACTCAGGCTGCTGTGACCTCGCAAGCACAGCCAGCAGCCAGGAGCCTGCCACTGGCCTAGGAGGCACTGAGGCTGCTGTGACCTCACAAGCACAGCCAGCAGCCAGGAGCCTGCCACTGGCCTAGGAGGCACTGAGGCTGCTGTGACCTTGCAAGCACAGCCAGCAGCCAGGAGCCTGCCACTGACCGTGGAGGCACTCAGGTTGCTGTGACCTCACAAGCACAGCCAGCAGCCGTGAGCCTGCCACTGGCCTAGGAGGCACTCAGGCTGCTGTGACCTCACAAGCACAGCCAGCAGCCAGGAGCCTGCCACTGGCCTCGGAGGCACTGAGGCTGCTGTGACCTCACAAGCACAGCCAGCAGACAGGAACTGCCACTGGCCTAGAAGGCACTGAGGTTGCTGTGACCTCACAAGCACAGCCAGCAGCCAGGAGCCTGCCACTGGCCTAGGAGGCACTGAGGCTGCTGTGACCTGAAAGGCACAGCCAGCAGCCATGAGCCTGCCACAGAATTAGCGGGCACTGAGGCTGCTGTGACCTCACAAGCACAGCCAGCAGCCATGAGCCTGCCACTGGCCGAGGAGGCACTAAGGCTGCTGTGACCTCACAAGCACAGCCAGCAGCCATGAGCTTGCCACTGAGCTAGGAGGCACTCAGGTTGCTGTGACCTCCCAAGCACAGCCAGCAGCCATGAGCCTGCCACTGGCCTAGGAGGCACTCAGGCTGCTGTGACCTCACAAGCACAGCCAGCAGCCAGGAGCCTGCCACTGGCCTCGGAGGCACTCAGGCTGCTGTGACCTCACAAGCACAGCCAGCAGACAGGAACCTGTCACTGGCCTTGCAGGCACTCAGGCTGCTGTGACCTCACAAGCACAGCCAGCAGCCATGAGGCTGCCACTGGCCTAGGAGGCACTGAGGCTGCTGTGACCTCACAAGCACAGCCAGCAGCCAGCAGCCTGCCACTGGCCGAGGAGGCACTCAGGATGCTGTGACCTCCCAAGCACAGCCAGCAGCCAAGAACCTGCCACTGGCGTCAGACGCACTGAGGCTGCTGTGACCTCACAAGCACAGCCAGAAGCCAAGAGGCTACCACTGGCCTAGGAGGCACTGAGGCTGCTGTGACCTCACAAGCACAGCCAGCAGGGGGCGGTGCACACTAACGTATGAGGCACTGACGCTGCTGTGACCTCACAAACACAGCCAGCAGCCAGGAGCCTGCCACTGGCCGAGGAGGCACTGAGGCTGCTGTGACCTCACAAGCACAGCCAGCAGCCAGGAGCCTGCCACTGGCCTAGGAGGCACTGACGCTGCTGTGACCTCACAAGCACAGCCAGCAGCCAGGAGCCTGCCACTGGCCTAGGAGGCACTGAGTCTGCTGTGACCTCACAAGCACAGGAAGCAGCCAGCAGCCTGCCACTGGCCGAGGAGGCACTGAGGCTGCTGTGACCTCCCAAGCACAGCCAGCAGCCAAGAACCTGCCACTGGCGTCGGACGCACTGAGGCTGCTGTGACCTCACAAGCACAGCCAGAAGCCAAGAGGCTACCACTGGCCTAGGAGGCACTGAGGCTGCTGTGACCTCACAAGCACAGCCAGCAGGGGGCGGTGCACACTAACGTATGAGGCACTGACGCTGCTGTGACCTCACAAACACAGCCAGCAGCCAGGAGCCTGCCACTGGCCGAGGAGGCACTGAGGCTGCTGTGACCTCACAAGCACAGCCAGCAGCCAGGAGCCTGCCACTGGCCTAGGAGGCACTGAGGCTGCTGTGACCTCACAAGCACAGCCAGCAGCCATGAGCCTGCCACTGGCCTAGAAGGCACTGAGTCTGCTGTGACCTCACAAGCACAGGCAGCAGCCATGAGCCTGTCACTGGCCTAGGAGGCACTGAGACAGCTCTGACCTCAAAAACACAGTCAGCAGGCGAGGCTGCACACTAGCATAGGAGGCACTGAGGCTGCTGTGACCTCACAAGCACAGCCAGCAGCCATGAGCCTGCCACTGTCCTAGGAGGCACCGAGGCTGCTGTGACCTCCCAAGCACAGCCAGGAGACAGGAACTGCCACTGGCCTAGAAGGCACTGAGGTTGCTGTGACCTCACAAGCACAGGCAGCAGCCATGAGCCTGCCACTGGCCTAGGTGGCACTGAGGCTGCTGTGACCTCACTAGCACAGCCAGCAGCCATGAGCCTGCCACAGAATTAGCGGGCACTGAGGCTGCTGTGACCTCACAAGCACAGCCAGCAGCCATGAGCCTGCCACTGGCCTCGGAGGCAGTCAGGCTGCTGTGACCTCACAAGCACAGCCAGCAGCCAGGAGCCTGCCACTGGCCTAGGAGGCACTGAGGCTGCTGTGACCTCACAACCACAGCCAGCAGCCAGGAGCCTGCCACTGGCCTATGACGCTCTCAGGCTGCTATGACCTCACAAGCACAGCCAGCAGCCATGAGCCTGCCACTGGCCTATGACGCTCTCAGGCTGCTGTGACCTCCCAAGCACAGCCAGCAGCCATGAGCCTGCCACTGGCCTAGCAGGCACTGAGGCTGCTGTGACCTCACAACCACAGCCAGCAGCCATGAGCCTGCCACTGACGTCGGACGCACTGAGGCTGCTGTGACCTCATAAGCACAGCCAGCAGACAGGAAACTGCCACTGGCGTAGGAGGCACTGAGGTTGCTGTGACCTCAGAAGCACAGGCAGTCGCCATGAGCCTGCCACTGGCCTAGGAGGCACTGAGGCTGCTGTGACCTCACAAGCACAGCCAGAAGCCATGAGCCTGGCACTGGCCTAGGAGGCACTCAGACTGCTGTGACCTCACAAGCACAGCCAGCAGCCATGAGCCTGCCACTGGCCTCGGAGGCACTGAGGCTGCTGTGACCTCACAAGTACAGCCAGCAGCCAGGAGCCTGCCACTGGCCTAGGAGGCACTGAGGCAGCTGTGACCTCACAAGCAGAATCAGCAGGCGGGGCTGCACATTAACGTATGAGGCACTGAGGCTGCTGTGACGTCACAAGCACAGCCAGCAGCCATGAGCCTGCCACTGGCCTAGGAGGCACTGAGGCTGCTGTGACCTCACAATCACAGCCAGCAACCAGGAGCCTGCCACTGGCCTATGACGCTCTCAGGCTGCTGTGACCTCACAAGCACAGCCAGAAGCCATGAGCCTGCCACTGGCCTCGGAGGCACTCAGGCTGCTGTGACCTCGCAAGCACAGCCAGCAGCCAGGAGCCTGCCACTGCCCTAGGAGGCACTGAGGCTGCTGTGACCTCACAAGCACAGCCAGCAGCCATGAGCCTGCCACTGGCCTAGGAGGCACGCAACCTGCTGTGACCTCACAAGCACAGCCAGCAGCCAGGAGCCTGCCACTGGCCTCGGAGGCACTCAGGCTGCTGTGACCTCGCAAGCACAGCCAGCAGCCAGGAGCCTGCCACTGGCCTAGGAGGCACTGAGGCTGCTGTGACCTCACAAGCACAGCCAGCAGCCATGAGGCTGCCACTGGCCTAGGAGGCACTGAGACTGCTGTGATCTCACAAGCACAGCCAGCAGCCAGGAGCCTGCCACTGGCCGAGGAGGCACTCAGGATGCTGTGACCTCCCAAGCACAGCCAGCAGCCAGGAACCTGCCACTGGCGTCGGACGCACTGAGGCTGCTGTGACCTCACAAGCACAGCCAGAAGCCAAGAGGCTGCCACTGGCCTAGGAGGCACTGAGGCTGCTGTGACCTCACAAGCACAGCCAGCAGCCAGGAGCCTGCCACTGGCCTAGGAGGCAATGAGGATGCTGTGACCGCACAAGCACAGCCAGCAGCCAGGAGCCTGCCACTGACCGTGGAGGCACTCAGGTTGCTGTGACCTCACAAGCACAGCCAGCAGCCGTGAGCCTGCCACTGGCCTAGGAGGCACTCAGGCTGCTGTGACCTCACAAGCACAGCCAGCAGCCAGGAGCCTGCCACTGGCCTCGGAGGCACTGAGGCTGCTGTGACCTCACAAGCACAGCCAGCAGACAGGAACTGCCACTGGCCTAGAAGGCACTGAGGTTGCTGTGACCTCACAAGCACAGCCAGCAGCCAGGAGCCTGCCACTGGCCTAGGAGGCACTGAGGCTGCTGTGACCTCAAAGGCACAGCCAGCAGCCATGAGCCTGCCACAGAATTAGCGGGCACTGAGGCTGCTGTGACCTCACAAGCACAGCCAGCAGCCATGAGCCTGCCACTGGCCGAGGAGGCACTAAGGCTGCTGTGACCTCACAAGCACAGCCAGCAGCCATGAGCTTGCCACTGAGCTAGGAGGCACTCAGGTTGCTGTGACCTCCCAAGCACAGCCAGCAGCCATGAGCCTGCCACTGGCCTAGGAGGCACTCAGGCTGCTGTGACCTCACAAGCACAGCCAGCAGCCAGGAGCCTGCCACTGGCCTCGGAGGCACTCAGGCTGCTGTGACCTCACAAGCACAGCCAGCAGACAGGAACCTGTCACTGGCCTTGCAGGCACTCAGGCTGCTGTGACCTCACAAGCACAGCCAGCAGCCATGAGGCTGCCACTGGCCTAGGAGGCACTGAGGCTGCTGTGACCTCACAAGCACAGCCAGCAGCCAGCAGCCTGCCACTGGCCGAGGAGGCACTCAGGATGCTGTGACCTCCCAAGCACAGCCAGCAGCCAAGAACCTGCCACTGGCGTCGGACGCACTGAGGCTGCTGTGACCTCACAAGCACAGCCAGAAGCCAAGAGGCTACCACGGGCCTAGGAGGCACTGAGGCTGCTGTGACCTCACAAGCACAGCCAGCAGGGGGCGGTGCACACTAACGTATGAGGCACTGACGCTGCTGTGACCTCACAAACACAGCCAGCAGCCAGGAGCCTGCCACTGGCCTCGGAGGCACTGAGGCTGCTGTGACCTCACAAGCACAGCCAGCAGCCAGGAGCCTGCCACTGGCCTAGGAGGCACTGACGCTGCTGTGACCTCACAAGCACAGCCAGCAGCCAGGAGCCTGCCACTGGCCTAGGAGGCACTGAGTCTGCTGTGACCTCACAAGCACAGGAAGCAGCCAGCAGCCTGCCACTGGCCGAGGAGGCACTCAGGATGCTGTGACCTCCCAAGCACAGCCAGCAGCCATGAACCTGCCACTGGCGTCGGACGCACTGAGGCTGCTGTGACCTCACAAGCACAGCCAGAAGCCAAGAGGCTACCACTGGCCTAGGAGGCACTGAGGCTGCTGTGACCTCACAAGCACAGCCAGCAGGGGGCGGTGCACACTAACGTATGAGGCACTGACGCTGCTGTGACCTCACAAACACAGCCAGCAGCCAGGAGCCTGCCACTGGCCGAGGAGGCACTGAGGCTGCTGTGACCTCACAAGCACAGCCAGCAGCCAGGAGCCTGCCACTGGCCTCGGAGGCACTGAGGCTGCTGTGACCTCACAAGCACAGCCAGCAGCCATGAGCCTGCCACTGGCCTAGAAGGCACTGAGTCTGCTGTGACCTCACAAGCACAGGCAGCAGCCATGAGCCTGTCACTGGCCTAGGAGGCACTGAGACAGCTCTGACCTCAAAAACACAATCAGCAGGCGAGGCTGCACACTAGCATAGGAGGCACTGAGGCTGCTGTGACCTCACAAGCACAGCCAGCAGCCATGAGCCTGCCACTGTCCTAGGAGGCACCGAGGCTGCTGTGACCTCACAAGCACAGCCAGCAGCCATGAGTCTGCCACTGACTAGGAGGCACTCAGGCTGCTGTGACCTCACAAGCACAGCCAGCAGCCATGAGCCTGCCACTGACCATGGAGGCACTGAGGCTGCTGTGACCTCACAAGCACAGCCAGCAGCCATGAGCCTGCCACTGGCCTAGGAGGCGCTCAGGCTGCTGTGACCTCATAAGCACAGCCAGCAGACAGGAACTGCCACTGGCCTAGAAGGCACTCAGGCTGCTGTGACCTCACAAGCACAGGCAGCAGCCATGAGCCTGCCACTGGCCTAGGAGGCACTGAGGCTGCTGTGACCTCACAAGCACAGCCAGCAGCCATGAGCCTGCCACTGGCCGAGGAGGCACTAAGGCTGCTGTGACCTCACAAGCACAGCCAGCGGCCATGAGCTTGCCACTGAGCTAGGAGGCACTCAGGTTGCTGTGACCTCCCAAGCACAGCCAGCAGCCATGAGCCTGCCACTGGCCTAGGAGGCACTGACGCTGCTGTGACCTCACAAGCACAGCCAGCAGCCAGGAGCCTGCCACTGGCCGAGGAGGCACTGAGGCTGCTGTGACCTCACAAGCACAGCCAGCAGCCAGGAGCCTGCCACTGGCCTAGGAGGCACTGACGCTGCTGTGACCTCACAAGCACAGCCAGCAGCCAGGAGCCTGCCACTGGCCTAGGAGGCACTGAGTCTGCTGTGACCTCACAAGCACAGGAAGCAGCCAGCAGCCTGCCACTGGCCGAGGAGGCACTCAGGATGCTGTGACCTCCCAAGCACAGCCAGCAGCCAAGAACCTGCCACTGGCGTCGGACGCACTGAGGCTGCTGTGACCTCACAAGCACAGCCAGAAGCCAAGAGGCTACCACTGGCCTAGGAGGCACTGAGGCTGCTGTGGCCTCACAAGCACAGCCAGCAGGGGGCGGTGCACACTAACGTATGAGGCACTGACGCTGCTGTGACCTCACAAACACAGCCAGCAGCCAGGAGCCTGCCACTGGCCGAGGAGGCACTGAGGCTGCTGTGACCTCACAAGCACAGCCAGCAGCCAGGAGCCTGCCACTGGCCTAGGAGGCACTGAGGCTGCTGTGACCTCACAAGCACAGCCAGCAGCCATGAGCCTGCCACTGGCCTAGGAGGCACTGAGTCTGCTGTGACCTCACAAGCACAGGCAGCAGCCATGAGCCTGTCACTGGCCTAGGAGGCACTGAGACAGCTCTGACCTCACAAACACAATCAGCAGGCGAGGCTGCACACTAGCATAGGAGGCACTGAGGCTGCTGTGACCTCACAAGCACAGCCAGCAGCCAGGAGCCTGCCACTGGGCTACGATGCAATGAGGCAGCTGTGACATCACAAGCACAATCAGCAGGCGGGGCTGCACATTAACGTATGAGGCACTGAGGCTGCTGTGACCTCACAACCACAGCCAGCAGCCATGAGCCTGCCACTGGCCTAGGAGGCACTGAGGCTCCTGTGACCTCCCAAGCACAGCCAGCAGCCATGAGCCTGCCACTGTCCTAGGAGGCACTGAGGCTGCTGTGACCTGCATAAGCACAGCCAGCAGACAGGAAAGTGCCACTGGCCTAGGAGGCACTGAGGCTGCTGTGACCTCAGAAGCACAGGCAGCCGCCATGAGCCTGCCACTGGCCTAGGAGGCACTGAGTCTGATGTGACCTCACAAGCACAGCCAGCAGCCATGAGCCTGCCACTGGCCTAGGAGGCACTCAGACTGCTGTGACCTCACAAGCACAGCCAGCAGCCAGGAGCCTGCCACTGGCCTCGGAGGCACTGAGGCTGCTGTGACCTCACAAGCACAGCCAGCAGCCAGGAACCTGCCACTGGCCTATGAGGCACTGAGGCTGCGGTCACCTCACAAGTACAGCCAGCAGTCATGAGCCTGCCACTGGCCTAGGAGGCACTCAGGCTACTGTGAGCTCACAAGCAGAGCCAGCAGCCATGAGCCTGCCACTGGCCTAGGAGGCAGGGAGACTGCTGTGACCTCACAACCAGAACCAACTGCCAGGAGCCTGCCACTGGCCTAGGAGGCACTGAGGCTGCTGTGACCTCACAACTACAGTCAGCAGGGGGCGCTGCTCATTACCCAGCAGGCACTGAGGCTGCTGTGACCTCGCAAACTCAGCAAGCAGTCATGGGCTTGCCTCTGGCCGTGGAGGCACTCAGGCTGCTGTGACCTCAGAAGCACAGCCAGCAGCCAGGAGCCTACCACTGGGCTACGAGGCACTGAGGCTGCTGTGACCTCAGAAGCACAGCCAGTAGCCAGGAGCCTGCCACTGTCCTAGGAGGAACTGAGGCTGCTGTGACCTGCATAAGCACAGCCAGCAGACAGGAAAGTGCCACTGGCCTAGGAGGCACTGAGGTTGCTGTGACCTCAGAAGCACAGGCAGCCGCCATGAGCCTGGCACTGGCCTAGGAGGCACTGAGGCTGATGTGACCTCACAAGCACAGCCAGCAGCCATGAGCCTGCCACTGGCCTAGGAGGCAGGGAGACTGCTGTGACCTCACAACCAGAACCAAATGCCAGGAGCCTGTCGCTGGCCTAGGCGGCACTGAGTCTGCTGTGACCTCACAACTACAGCCAGCAGGGGGCGCTGCTCATTACGTAGCAGGCACTGAGGCTGCTGTGACCTCACAAAGTCAAGAAGCAGTCATGGGCTTGCCTCTGGCCTAGGAGGCACTGAGGCTGCTGTGACCTCAGAAGCTCAACCAGCAGCCAGGAGCCTGCCACTGGCCTAGGAGGCACTGAGGCTGCTGTGACCTTGCAAGCACAGCCAGCAGCCAGGAGCCTGCCACTGACCGTGGAGGCACTCAGGTTGCTGTGACCTCACAAGCACAGCCAGCAGCCGTGAGCCTGCCACTGGCCTAGGAGGCACTCAGGCTGCTGTGACCTCACAAGCACAGCCAGCAGCCAGGAGCCTGCCACTGGCCTCGGAGGCACTGAGGCTGCTGTGACCTCACAAGCACAGCCAGCAGACAGGAACTGCCACTGGCCTAGAAGGCACTGAGGTTGCTGTGACCTCACAAGCACAGCCAGCAGCCAGGAGCCTGCCACTGGAGGAGGAGGCACTGAGGCTGCTGTGACCTCAAAGGCACAGCCAGCAGCCATGAGCCTGCCACAGAATTAGCGGGCACTGAGGCTGCTGTGACCTCACAAGCACAGCCAGCAGCCATGAGCCTGCCACTGGCCGAGGAGGCACTCAGGCTGCTGTGACCTCACAAGCACAGCCAGCAGCCATGAGCTTGCCACTGAGCTAGGAGGCACTCAGGTTGCTGTGACCTCCCAAGCACAGCCAGCAGCCATGAGCCTGCCACTGGCCTAGGAGGCACTCAGGCTGCTGTGACCTCACAAGCACAGCCAGCAGCCAGGAGCCTGCCACTGGCCTCGGAGGCACTCAGGCTGCTGTGACCTCACAAGCACAGCCAGCAGACAGGAACCTGTCACTGGCCTTGCAGGCACTCAGGCTGCTGTGACCTCACAAGCACAGCCAGCAGCCATGAGGCTGCCACTGGGCTAGGAGGCACTGAGGCTGCTGTGACCTCACAAGCACAGCCAGCAGCCAGCAGCCTGCCACTGGCCGAGGAGGCACTCAGGATGCTGTGACCTCCCAAGCACAGCCAGCAGCCAAGAACCTGCCACTGGCGTCGGACGCACTGAGGCTGCTGTGACCTCACAAGCACAGCCAGAAGCCAAGAGGCTACCACTGGCCTAGGAGGCACTGAGGCTGCTGTGACCTCACAAGCACAGCCAGCAGGGGGCGGTGCACACTAACGTATGAGGCACTGACGCTGCTGTGACCTCACAAACACAGCCAGCAGCCAGGAGCCTGCCACTGGCCGAGGAGGCACTGAGGCTGCTGTGACCTCACAAGCACAGCCAGCAGCCAGGAGCCTGCCACTGGCCTAGGAGGCACTGACGCTGCTGTGACCTCACAAGCACAGCCAGCAGCCAGGAGCCTGCCACTGGCCTAGGAGGCACTGAGTCTGCTGTGACCTCACAAGCACAGGAAGCAGCCAGCAGCCTGCCACTGGCCGAGGAGGCACTCAGGATGCTGTGACCTCCCAAGCACAGCCAGCAGCCAAGAACCTGCCACTGGCGTCGGACGCACTGAGGCTGCTGTGACCTCACAAGCACAGCCAGAAGCCAAGAGGCTACCACTGGCCTAGGAGGCACTGAGGCTGCTGTGACCTCACAAGCACAGCCAGCAGGGGGCGGTGCACACTAACGTATGAGGCACTGACGCTGCTGTGACCTCACAAACACAGCCAGCAGCCAGGAGCCTGCCACTGGCCGAGGAGGCACTGAGGCTGCTGTGACCTCACAAGCACAGCCAGCAGCCAGGAGCCTGCCACTGGCCTCGGAGGCACTGAGGCTGCTGTGACCTCACAAGCACAGCCAGCAGCCATGAGCCTGCCACTGGCCTAGAAGGCACTGAGTCTGCTGTGACCTCACAAGCACAGGCAGCAGCCATGAGCCTGTCACTGGCCTAGGAGGCACTGAGACAGCTCTGACCTCAAAAACACAATCAGCAGGCGAGGCTGCACACTAGCATAGGAGGCACTGAGGCTGCTGTGACCTCACAAGCACAGCCAGCAGCCAGGAGCCTGCCACTGTCCTAGGAGGCACCGAGGCTGCTGTGACCTCACAAGCACAGCCAGCAGCCATGAGCCTGCCACTGACTAGGAGGCACTCAGGCTGCTGTGACCTCACAAGCACAGCCAGCAGACAGGAGCCTGCCACTGACCATGGAGGCACTGAGGCTGCTGTGACCTCACAAGCACAGCCAGCAGCCATGAGCCTGCCACTGGCCTAGGAGGCACTGAGGCTTCTGTGACCTCAGAAGCTCAACCAGCAGCCATGAGCCTGCCACTGGCCTAGGAGGCACTGAGGCTGCTGTGACCTCACAAGCACAGCCAGCAGCCAGGAGCCTGCCACTGGCCTAGGAGGCACTGAGGCTGCTGTGACCTCACAAGCACAGCCAGCAGCCATGAGCCTGCCACTGACTAGGAGGCACTGAGGCTGCTATGACCTCTCAAGGACGACCAGCAGCCAGGAGCGTGCCACTGACCTTGGAGGCACTGAGGCTGCTGGGACCTCACAAGCACAGCCAGCAGACAGGAACCTGCCACTGGGCTAGGAGGCACTCAGGCTGCTGTGACCTCCCAAGCACAGCCAGCAGCCATGAGCCTGCCACTGGCCTAGGAGGCACTGAGGTTGCTGTGACCTCAGAAGCACAGGCAGCCGCCATGAGCCTGCCACTGGCCTAGGAGGCACTGAGGCTTCTGTGACCTCACAAGCACAGCCAGAAGCCATGAGCCTGCCACTGGCCTAGGAGGCACTCAACCTGCTGTGACCTCAAAAGCACAGCCAGCAGCCAGGAGCCTGCCACTGCCCTAGGAGACACTGAGGCTGCTGTCACCTCACAAGGACAGCCAGCAGCCAGGAGCCTGCCACAGGCCTAGGAGGCACTGAGGCTGCTGTGACCTCACAAACACAGCCAGAAGCCATGAGCCTGCTACTGGCCTAGGAGGCACTGAGGCTGCTGTGACCTCACAAGCACAGCCAGCAGCCAGGAGCCTGCCACTCGCCTGAGAGGCACTGAGGATGCTGTGACCGCACAAGCACAGCCAGCAGCCAGCAGCCTGCCACTGGCCTAGGAGGCACTGAGGCTGCTGTGACCTCACAAGCACAGCCAGCAGCCATTAGCCTGCCACTGGCCTTGGAGGCACTGAGGCTGCTGTGACCTCACAAGGACAGCCAGCAGCCAGGAGCCTGCCACTGAGCTAGGAGGCACTGAGGCTGCTGTGACCTCACAAGCACAGGCAGCAGCCAGGAGCCTGCCACTGTCCGAGGAAGCACTTAGGCTGCTGTTACCTCACAAGCACAGTCAGCAGCCAGGAGCCTGCCACTGGCCTAGGAGGCACTGAGGCTGCTGTGACCTCACAAGCACAGCCAGAAGCCATGAGCCTGCCACTGGCCTAGGAGGCACTCAGGCTGCTGTGACCTCACAAGCACAGCCAGCAGCCATGAGCCTGCCACTGGCCTAGGAGTCACTCAGCCTGCTGTGACCTCACAATCACAGCCAGCAGCCAGGAACCTGCCACTGACGTCGGACGCACTGAGGCTGCTGTGACCTCACAAGTACAGCCAGAAGCCAGAGCCTGCCACTGGCCTAGGAGGCACTGAGGCTGCTGTGACCTCACAAGCACAGCCAGCAGGGGGCGGTGCACACTAACGTATGAGGCACTCACGCTGCTGTGACCTCACTAGCACAGACAGCAGCCAGGAGCCTGCCACTGGCCTAGCAGGCACTGAGGCTGCTGTGACCTCACAAGCACAGCCAGCAGCCAGGAGCCTGCCACTGGCGTAGGAGGCAATGAGGCTGCTGTGACCTCATAAGCACAGCCAGCAGCCAGGAGCCTGCCACTGGCCTAGGAGGCACTGAGGCTGCTGTGACCTCACAAGCACAGCCAGCAGCCAGGAGCCTGCCACAGGCCTAGGAGGCACTGAGGCTGCTGTGACCTCACAAACACAGCCAGAAGCCATGAGCCTGCTACTGGCCTAGGAGGCACTGAGGCTGCTGTGACCTCACAAGCACAGCCAGCAGCCAGGAGCCTGCCACTGGCCTTGGGGGCACTGAGGCTGCTGTGACCTCACAAGCACAGCCAGAAACCATGAGCCTGCCACTGGTCAAGGAGGCACTCAGACTGCAGTGACCTCACAAGCACAGCCAGCAGCCATGAGCCTACCACTGGCCTATGAGGCACTGAGTCTGCTGTGACCTCACAAGCACAGCCAGCAGCCGTGAGCCTGCCACTGGGCTAGGAGGCACTGAGGCTGATGTGACCTCACAAGCACAGCCAGCAGCCATGAGCCTGCCACTGGCGTAGGAGGCACTGAGGCTGCTGTGACCTCCCAAGCACAGCCAGCACACAGGAGCTTGCCACTGGCCAAGGAGGCACTCAGGCTGCTGTGACCTCCCAAGCACAGCCAGCAGCCATGAGCCTGCCACCGTCCTAGGAGGCACTGAAGCTGCTGTGACCTCACAAGCTCAGCCAGCAGCCAGGAGCCTGCCACTGGCCTAGGAGGCACTGAGGCTGCTGTGACCTCACAAGCACAGTCAGCACCAGCAGCCTGCCACTGGCCGAGTAGGCACTCAGGCTGCTGTGGCCTCCCAAGCACAGCCAGCAGCCAGGAGCCTGCCACTGGAGTAGGAGGCACTGAGGCTGCTGTGACCTCACAAGCACAGCCAGCACCAGCAGCCTGCCACTGGCCGAGGAGGCACTCAGGCTGCTGTGACCTCCGCAAGCACAGCCAGCAGCCATGAGCCTGCCACTGACTAGGAGGCACTCAGGCTGCTATGACCTCTCAAGGACAACCAGCAGCCAGGAGCCTGCCACTGACCTTGGAGTCACTGAGGCTGCTGTGACATCACAAGCACAGCCAGCAGGGGGCGCAGCACACTAACATATGAGGAACGGTGTCTGCTGTGACCTCAGAAGCACAGGCAGCCGCCATGAGCCTGCCACTGGCCTAGGAGGCACTCAGGCTGCTGTGACCTCACAAGCACAGCCAGCAGCCAGGAGCCTGCCACTGGCCTATGATGCACTGAGGCTGCTGTGACCTCACAAGCACAGCCAGCAGCCATGAGCCTGCCACTGGCCTAGGAGGCACTGAGGCTGCTGTGACCTCACAAGCACAGCCAGCAACCAGGAGCCTGCCACTGGCCTATGACGCTCTCAGGCTGCTGTGACCTCACAAGCACAGCCAGCAGCCATGAGTCTGCCACTGGCCTAGGAGGCACTGAGGCTGCTGTGAGCTGCCATGCACAGCCAGCAGCCATGAGCCTGCCACTGGACTAGGAGGCACTGAGACTGCTGTGACCTCACAACCACAGCCAGCAGCCATGAGCCTGCCACTGGCTTAGGAGGCACTCAGGCTGCTGTGACCTCCCAAACACAGCCAGCAGCCAGGAGCCTGCCCCTCGCCTAGGAGGCACTGAGGCTGCTGTGACCTCATAAGCACAGCCAGCAGCCAGGAGCCTGCCACTGGCCTAGGAGGCACTGAGGCTGCTGTGACGTCACAAGCACAGCCAGAAGCCATAAGCCTGCCACTGGCGTAGGAGGCACTCAGACTGCTGTGACCTCACAAGCACAGCCAGCAGCCATGAGCCTGCCACTGGCCGAGGAGGCACTGAGGCTGCTGTGACCTCACAAGCACAGCCAGCAGACAGGAACCTGCCACTGGCGTAGGAGGCACTGAGGCTGCTGTGACCTCACAAGCACAGCCAGCAGCCATGAGCCTGCCACTGGCCTAGGAGGCAGGGAGACTGCTGTGACCTCACAACCAGAACCAACTGCCAGGAGCCTGTCGCTGGCCTAGGCGGCACTGAGTCTGCTGTGACCTCACAACTACAGCCAGCAGGGGGCGCTGCTCATTACGTAGCAGGCACTGAGGCTGTTGTGACCTCACAAAGTCAACAAGCAGTCATGGGCTTTCCTCTGGCCTAGGAGGCACTGAGGCTGCTGTTACCTCAGAAGCTCAGCCAGCAGCCATGAGCCTGCCACTGGCCTAGGAGGCACTGAGGCTGCTGTAACCTCACAAGCACAGCCAGCAGACAGCAGCCTGCCGCTGGCCTAGGAGGCACTGAGGCTGCTGTGACCTCCCAAGCACAGCCAGCAGCCATGAGCCTGCCACTGGCCTAGGAGGCACTGAGGCTGCTGTGACCTCACAAGCACAGCCAGCAGCCATGAGCCTGCCACTGACTAGGAGGCACTCAGGCTGCTATGACCACACAAGGACGACCAGCAGCCAGGAGCGTGCCACTGACCTTGGAGGCACTGAGGCTGCTGTGACCTCACAAGCACAGCCAGCAGACAGGAACCTGCCACTGGGCTAGGAGGCACTGAGGCTGCTGTGACCTCCCAAGCACAGCCAGCAGCCATGAGCCTGCCACTGGCCTAGGAGGCACTGAGGTTGCTGTGACCTCAGAAGCACAGGCAGCCGCCATGAGCCTGCCACTGGGCTAGGAGGCACTGAGGCTTCTGTGACCTCACAAGCACAGCCAGAAGCCAGGAGCCTGCCACTGGCCTAGGAGGCACTCAACCTGCTGTGACCTCAAAAGCACAGCCAGAAGCCAGGAGCCTGCCACTGGCCTAGGAGACACTGAGGCTGCTGTCACCTCACAAGGACAGCCAGCAGCCAGGAGCCTGCCACTGAGCTAGGAGGCACTGAGGCTGCTGTGACCTCACAAGCACAGCCAGAAGCCATGAGCCTGCCACTGGCCTAGGAGGCACTCAGGCTGCTGTGACCTCACAAGCACAGCCAGCAGCCATGAGCCTGCCACTGGCCTAGGAGTCACTCAGCCTGCTGTGACCTCACAATCACAGCCAGCAGCCAGGAACCTGCCACTGACGTCGGACGCACTGAGGCTGCTGTGACCTCACAAGTACAGCCAGAAGCCAGAGCCTGCCACTGGCCTAGGAGGCACTCAGGCTGCTGTGACCTCACAAGCACAGCCAGCAGCCAGGAACCTGCCACTGGCCTATGAGGCACTGAGGCTGCGGTCACCTCATAAGTACAGCCAGCAGTCATGAGCCTGCCACTGGCCTAGGAGGCACTCAGGCTACTGTTAGCTCACAAGCAGAGCCAGCAGCCATGAGCCCGCCACTGGCCTAGGAGGCAGTGAGACTGCTGTGACCTCACAACCAGAACCAACTGCCAGGAGCCTGCCACTGGCCTAGGAGGCACTGAGGCTGCTGTGACCTCACAACTACAGCCAGCAGGGGGCGCTGCTCATTACCCAGCAGGCACTGAGGCTGCTGTGACCTCGCAAACTCAGCAAGCAGTCATGGGCTTGCCTCTGGCCTAGGAGGCACTCAGGCTGCTGTGACCTCAGAAGCACAGCCAGCAGCCATGAGCCTACCACTGGGCTACGAGGCACTGAGGCTGCTGTGACCTCAGAAGCACAGCCAGCAGCCAGGAGCCTGCCACTGTCCTAGGAGGAACTGAGGCTGCTGTGACCTGCATAAGCACAGCCAGCAGACAGGAAAGTGCCACTGGCCTAGGAGGCACTGAGGTTGCTGTGACCTCAGAAGCACAGGCAGCCGCCGTGAGCCTGGCACTGGCCTAGGAGGCACTGAGGCTGCTGTGACCTCACAAGCACAGCCAGCAGCCAGGAGCCTGCCACTGGCCTAGGAGGCACTCAGACTGCTGTGACCTCACAAGCACAGCCAGCAGCCAGGAGCCTGCCACTGGCCTAGGAGGCACTGAGGCTGCTGTGACCTCACAAGCACAGCCAGCAGCCATGAGCCTGCCACTGACTAGGAGGCACAGAGGCTGCAGTGACCTCACAAGCACAGCCAGCAGACAGGAACCTGCCACTGGCCTGTGAGGCACTGAGGCTGCTGTCACCTCACAAGCACAGCCAGCAGCCATGAGCCTGCCACTGGCCTAGGAGGCAGGGAGACTGCTGTGACCTCACAACCAGAACCAAATGCCAGGAGCCTGTCGCTGGCCTAGGCGGCACTGAGTCTGCTGTGACCTCACAACTACAGCCAGCAGGGGGCGCTGCTCATTACGTAGCAGGCACTGAGGCTGCTGTGACCTCACAAAGTCAACAAGCAGTCATGGGCTTGCCTCTGGCCTAGGAGGCACTGAGGCTGCTGTGACCTCAGAAGCTCAACCAGCAGCCATGAGCCTGCCACTGGCCTAGGAGGCACTGAGGCTGCTGTGACCTCACAAGCACAGCCAGCAGCCAGGAGCCTGCCACTGGCCTAGGAGGCACTGAGGCTGCTGTGACCTCACAAGCACAGCCAGCAGCCATGAGCCTGCCACTGACTAGGAGGCACTGAGGCTGCTATGACCTCTCAAGGACGACCAGCAGCCAGGAGCGTGCCACTGACCTTGGAGGCACTGAGGCTGCTGGGACCTCACAAGCACAGCCAGCAGACAGGAACCTGCCACTGGGCTAGGAGGCACTCAGGCTGCTGTGACCTCCCAAGCACAGCCAGCAGCCATGAGCCTGCCACTGGTCTAGGAGGCACTGAGGTTGCTGTGACCTCACAAGCACAGGCAGCCGCCATGAGCCTGCCACTGGCCTAGGAGGCACTGAGGCTTCTGTGACCTCACAAGCACAGCCAGAAGCCATGAGCCTGCCACTGGCCTAGGAGGCACTCAACCTGCTGTGACCTCACAAGCACAGCCAGAAGCCAGGAGCCTGCCACTGCCCTAGGAGACACTGAGGCTGCTGTCACCTCACAAGGACAGCCAGCAGCCAAGAGCCTGCCACTGGCCTAGGAGGCAGTGAGACTGCTGTGACCTCACAAGCACAGCCAGCAGCCAGGAGCTTGCCACTGGCCGAGGAGGCACTCAGGCTGCTGTGACCTCCCAAGCACAGCCAGCAGCCATGAGCCTGCCACTGGGCTAGGAGGCACTGAGGCTGCTGTGACCCCACAAGCTCAGCCAGCAGCCATGAGCCTGCCACTGGCGTAGGAGGCACTGAGGCTGCTGTGACCTCCCAAGTTCAGCCAGCAGCCATGAGCCTGCCACTGGCCGAGGAGGCACTCAGGCTGCTGTGACCTCCGCAAGCACAGCCAGCAGCCATGAGCCTGCCACTGACTAGGAGGCACTCAGCCTGCTATGACCTCTCAAGGACAACCAACAGCCAGGAGCCTGCCACTGACCTTGGAGTCACTGAGGCTGCTGTGACATCACAAGCACAGCCTGCAGCCATAAGCCAGCCACTGGCCTACGAGGCACTCAGGCTGCTGGGACCTCACAAGCACAGGCAGCAGGGGGCGCAGCACACTAACGTATGAGGAACGGAGGCTGCTGTGACCTCAGAAGCACAGGCAGCCGCCATGAGCCTGCCACTGGCCTAGGAGGCACTGAGGCTGCTGTGACCTCACAAGCACAGCCAGCAGCCAGGAGCCTGTCACTGGCCTAGGAGGCACTGAGACAGCTGTGACCTCACAAGCACAGCCAGCTGCCATGAGCCTGCCTCTGGCCTAGGAGGCACTCAGGCTGCTGTGACCTCACAAACTCAGCAAGCAGTCATGGGCTTGCCTCTGGCCTAGGAGGCACTCAGGCTGCTGTGACCTCACAAGCACAGCCAGCAGCCAGGAGCCTGCCACTGGCCTATGATGCACTGAGGCTGCTGGGACCTCACAAGCACAGCCAGCAGCCAGGAGCCTGCCACTGGCGTAGGAGGCACTGAGGCTGCTGTGACCTCACAAGCACAGCCAGCAGCCAAGAGCCTGCCACTGGCCGAGGAGGCACTCAGGCTGCTGTGACCTCACAAGCACAGCCAGCAGACAGAAACCTGCCACTAGCGTAGGAGGCACTGAGGCTGCTGTGACCTCACAAGCACAGCCAGCAGACAGAAACCTGCCACTAGCGTAGGAGGCAGTGAGACTGCTGTGACCTCACAACCAGAACCAACTGCCAGGAGCCTGTCGCTGGCCTAGGAGGCACTGAGGCTGCTGTGACCTCAGAATACAGCCAGCAGGGCGCGCTGCTCATTACCTAGCAGGCACTGAGGATGCTGTGACCTCACCAACTCAGCAGCAGTCATGGGCTTGCCTCTGGCCTAGGAGGCACTGAGGCTGCTGTGACCTCACAATCACAGCCAGCAGCCAGGAGCCTGCCACTGGCCTCGGAGGCACTCAGGCTGCTGTGACCTCCCAAGCACAGCCAGAAGCCATGACCCTGCCACTGGCCTAGGAGGCACTGAGGCTGCTGTGACCTCACAAGCACAGCCAGCACACAGGAACCTGCCACTGGCCGACAGGCACTCAGGCTACTGTGACCTCACAAGCACAGCCAGCAGCCAGGAGCCTGCCACTGGGCTAGGAGGCACTGAGGCTGCTGTGACCTCGCAAGCACAGCCAGCAGCCAGGAGCCTGTCACTGGCCTAGGAGGCACTCAGGCTGCTGTGACCTCACAAGCACAGGCAGCAGCCAGGAGCCTGCCACTGGCCTAGGAGTCACTGAGGCTGCTGTGACGTCACAAGCACAGCCAGCACACAGGAGCTTGCCACTGGCCGAGGAGGCACTGAGGCTGCTGTGACCTCCCAAGCACAGCCAGCAGCCATGAGCCTGCCACTGGCGTAGGAGGCACTGAGGCTGCTGTGACCTCACAAGCTCAGCCAGCAGCCATGAGCCTGCCACTGGCCGAGGAGGCACTCAGGCTGCTGTGACCTCCGCAAGCACAGCCAGCAGCCATGAGCCTGCCACTGACTAGGATGCACTCAGGCTGCTATGACCTCTCAAGGACAACCAGCAGCCAGGAGCCTGCCACTGACCTTGGAGTCACTGACGCTGCTGTGACATCACAAGCACAGCCTGCAGCCATACGCCAGCCACTGGCCTACGAGGCACTCAGGCTGCTGGGACCTCACAAGCACAGCCAGCACACAGGAGCTTGCCACTGGCCGAGGAGGCACTCAGGCTGCTGTGACCTCACAAGCACAGCCAGCAGCCAGGAGCCTGTCACTGGCCTCGGAGGCACTGAGACAGCTGTGACCTCACAAGCACAGCCGTCTGCCATGAGCCTGCCTCTGGCCTAGGAGGCACTCAGGCTGCTGTGACCTCACAAACTCAGCAAGCAGTCATGGGCTTGCCTCTGGCCTAGGAGGCACTCAGGCTGCTGTGACCTCACAAGCACAGCCAGCAGCCAGGAGCCTGCCACTGGCGTAGGAGGCACTCAGGCTGCTGTGACCTCATAAGCACAGCCAGCAGACAGGAAACTGCCACTGGCCTAGGAGGCAGTGAGTCTGCTGTGACCTCACAACCAGAACCAACTGCCAGGAGCCTGCCACTGGCCTAGGACGCACTGAGGCTGCTGTGACCTCACAACTACAGCGAGCAGGGGGCACTGCTCATTACGTAGCAGGCACTGAGGCTGCTGTGACCTCACAAACTCAGCAAGCAGTCATGGGCTTGCCTCTGGCCTAGGGGGCACTCAGGCTGCTGTGACCTCAGAAGCACAGGCAGCAGGGGGCGCAGCACACTAACGTATGAGGAACGGAGGCTGCTGTGACCTCAGAAGCACAGGCAGCCGCCATGAGCCTGCCACTGGCCTAGGAGGCACTGAGGCTGCTGTGACCTCACAAGCACAGCCAGCAGCCAGGAGCCTGCCACTGGCCTAGGAGGCACTGAGACAGCTGTGACCTCACAAGCACAGCCAGCTGCCATGAGCCTGCCTCTGGCCTAGGAGGCTTCAGGCTGCTGTGACCTCACAAACTCAGCAAGCAGTCATGGGCTTGCCTCTGGCCTAGGAGGCACTCAGGCTGCTGTGACCTCACAAGCACAGCCAGCAGCCAGGAGCCTGCCACTGGCCTATGATGCACTGAGGCTGCTGGGACCTCACAACACAGCCAGCAGCCAGGAGCCTGCCACTGGCGTAGGAGGCACTGAGGCTGCTGTGACCTCACAAGCACAGCCAGCAGCCAAGAGCCTGCCACTGGCCGAGGAGGCACTCAGGCTGCTGTGACCTCACAAGCACAGCCAGCAGACAGAAACCTGCCACTAGCGTAGGAGGCACTGAGGCTGCTGTGACCTCACAAGCACAGCCAGCAGCCAGGAGCCTGCCACTGGCCTAGGAGGCACTGAAGTTGCTGTGACGTCACAAGCACAGCCAGCAGCCATGACCCTGCCACTGGCGTAGGAGGCAGTGAGACTGCTGTGACCTCACAACCAGAACCAACTGCCAGGAGCCTGTCGCTGGCCTAGGAGGCACTGAGGCTGCTGTGACCTCAGAATACAGCCAGCAGGGCGCGCTGCTCATTACCTAGCAGGCACTGAGGATGCTGTGACCTCACAAACTCAGCAGCAGTCATGGGCTTGCCTCTGGCCTAGGAGGCACTGAGGCTGCTGTGACCTCACAATCACAGCCAGCAGCCAGGAGCCTGCCACTGGCCTCGGAGGCACTCAGGCTGCTGTGACCTCACAAGCACAGCCAGAAGCCATGACCCTGCCACTGGCCTAGGAGGCACTGAGGCTGCTGTGACCTCACAAGCACAGCCAGCACACAGGAAACTGCCACTGGCCGACAGGCACTCAGGCTACTGTGACCTCACAAGCACAGCCAGCAGCCAGGAGCCTGCCACTGGGCTAGGAGGCACTGAGGCTGCTGTGACCTCGCAAGCACAGCCAGCAGCCAGGAGCCTGTCACTGGCCTAGGAGGCACTCAGGCTGCTGTGACCTCACAAGCACAGCCAGCAGCCATGAGCCTGCCACTGGCCTAGGAGGCACTGAGGCTGCTGTGACGTCACAAGCACAGCCAGCACACAGGAGCTTGCCACTGGCCGAGGAGGCACTGAGGCTGCTGTGACCTCCCAAGCACAGCCAGCAGCCATGAGCCTGCCACTGGCGTAGGAGGCACTGAGGCTGCTGTGACCTCACAAGCTCAGCCAGCAGCCATGAGCCTGCCACTGGCCGAGGAGGCACTCAGGCTGCTGTGACCTCCGCAAGCACAGCCAGCAGCCATGAGCCTGCCACTGACTAGGATGCACTCAGGCTGCTATGACCTCTCAAGGACAACCAGCAGCCAGGAGCCTGCCACTGACCTTGGAGTCACTGACGCTGCTGTGACATCACAAGCACAGCCTGCAGCCATACGCCAGCCACTGGCCTACGAGGCACTCAGGCTGCTGGGACCTCACAAGCACAGCCAGCACACAGGAGCTTGCCACTGGCCGAGGAGGCACTCAGGCTGCTGTGACCTCACAAGCACAGCCAGCAGCCAGGAGCCTGTCACTGGCCTCGGAGGCACTGAGACAGCTGTGACCTCACAAGCACAGCCGTCTGCCATGAGCCTGCCTCTGGCCTAGGAGGCACTCAGGCTGCTGTGACCTCACAAACTCAGCAAGCAGTCATGGGCTTGCCTCTGGCCTAGGAGGCACTCAGGCTGCTGTGACCTCACAAGCACAGCCAGCAGCCAGGAGCCTGCCACTGGCGTAGGAGGCACTCAGGCTGCTGTGACCTCATAAGCACAGCCAGCAGACAGGAAACTGCCACTGGCCTAGGAGGCAGTGAGTCTGCTGTGACCTCACAACCAGAACCAACTGCCAGGAGCCTGCCACTGGCCTAGGACGCACTGAGGCTGCTGTGACCTCACAACTACAGCGAGCAGGGGGCACTGCTCATTACGTAGCAGGCACTGAGGCTGCTGTGACCTCACAAACTCAGCAAGCAGTCATGGGCTTGCCTCTGGCCTAGGGGGCACTCAGGCTGCTGTGACCTCAGAAGCACAGCCAGCAGCCAGGAGCCTACCACTGGCCTACGAGGCACTGAGGCTGCTGTGACCTCAGAAGCACAGCCAGTAGCCATGAGCCTGCCACTGGCCTAGGAGGCACTCAGACTGCTGTGACCTCACAAGCACAGCCAGAAGCCATGACGCTGCCACTGGCCTAGGTGGCACTCAGGCTGCTGTGACCTCACAAGCACAGCCAGCAGCCTGGAGCCTGCCACTGGCCTCGTAGGCACTGAGGCTGCTGTGACCTCACAAGCACAGCCAGCAGCCATGAGCCTGCCACTGACTAGGAGGCACTGAGGCTGCTATGACCTCTCAAGGACGACCAGCAGCCAGGAGCGTGCCACTGACCTTGGAGGCACTGAGGCTGCTGGGACCTCACAAGCACAGCCAGCAGACAGGAACCTGCCACTGGGCTAGGAGGCACTCAGGCTGCTGTGACCTCCAAAGCACAGCCAGCAGCCATGAGCCTGCCACTGGCCTAGGAGGCACTGAGGTTGCTGTGACCTCAGAAGCACAGGCAGCCGCCATGAGCCTGCCACTGGCCTAGGAGGCACTGAGGCTTCTGTGACCTCACAAGCACAGCCAGAAGCCATGAGCCTGCCACTGGCCTAGGAGGCACTCAACCTGCTGTGACCTCAAAAGCACAGCCAGCAGCCAGGAGCCTGCCACTGCCCTAGGAGACACTGAGGCTGCTGTCACCTCACAAGGACAGCCAGCAGCCAGGAGCCTGCCACAGGCCTAGGAGGCACTGAGGCTGCTGTGACCTCACAAACACAGCCAGAAGCCATGAGCCTGCTACTGGCCTAGGAGGCACTGAGGCTGCTGTGACCTCACAAGCACAGCCAGCAGCCAGGAGCCTGCCACTCGCCTGAGAGGCACTGAGGATGCTGTGACCGCACAAGCACAGCCAGCAGCCAGCAGCCTGCCACTGGCCTAGGAGGCACTGAGGCTGCTGTGACCTCACAAGCACAGGCAGCAGCCAGGAGCCTGCCACTGTCCGAGGAAGCACTTAGGCTGCTGTTACCTCACAAGCACAGTCAGCAGCCAGGAGCCTGCCACTGGCCTAGGAGGCACTGAGGCTGCTGTGACCTCACAAGCACAGCCAGCAGCCATGAGCCTGCCACTGGCCTAGGATGCACTCAGGCTGCTGTGACCTCACAAGCACAGCCAGCAGCCATGAGCCTGCCACTGGCCTAGGAGTCACTCAGCCTGCTGTGACCTCACAATCACAGCCAGCAGCCAGGAACCTGCCACTGACGTCGGACGCACTGAGGCTGCTGTGACCTCACAAGTACAGCCAGAAGCCAGAGCCTGCCACTGGCCTAGGAGGCACTGAGGCTGCTGTGACCTCACAAGCACAGCCAGCAGGGGGCGGTGCACACTAACGTATGAGGCACTCACGCTGCTGTGACCTCACTAGCACAGCCAGCAGCCAGGAGCCTGCCACTGGCCTAGCAGGCACTGAGGCTGCTGTGACCTCACAAGCACAGCCAGCAGCCAGGAGCCTGCCACTGGCGTAGGAGGCAATGAGGCTGCTGTGACCTCATAAGCACAGCCAGCAGCCAGGAGCCTGCCACTGGCCTAGGGGGCACTCAGGCTGCTGTGACCTCACAAGCACAGCCAGCAGCCAGGAGCCTGCCACAGGCCTAGGAGGCACTGAGGCTGCTGTGACCTCACAAACACAGCCAGAAGCCATGAGCCTGCTACTGGCCTAGGAGGCACTGAGGCTGCTGTGACCTCACAAGCACAGCCAGCAGCCAGGAGCCTGCCACTGGCCTTGGGGGCACTGAGGCTGCTGTGACCTCACAAGCACAGCCAGAAGCCATGAGCCTGCCACTGGTCAAGGAGGCACTCAGACTGCAGTGACCTCACAAGCACAGCCAGCAGCCATGAGCCTACCACTGGCCTATGAGGCACTGAGTCTGCTGTGACCTCACAAGCACAGCCAGCAGCCGTGAGCCTGCCACTGGGCTAGGAGGCACTGAGGCTGATGTGACCTCCCAAGCACAGCCAGCACACAGGAGCTTGCCACTGGCCAAGGAGGCACTCAGGCTGCTGTGACCTCCCAAGCACAGCCAGCAGCCATGAGCCTGCCACCGTCCTAGGAGGCACTGAAGCTGCTGTGACCTCACAAGCTCAGCCAGCAGCCAGGAGCCTGCCACTGGCCTAGGAGGCACTGAGGCTGCTGTGACCTCACAAGCACAGTCAGCAACAGCAGCCTGCCACTGGCCGAGTAGGCACTCAGGCTGCTGTGACCTCCCAAGCACAGTCAGCAGCCAGGAGCCTGCCACTGGCCTAGGAGGCACTGAGGCTGCTGTGACCTCACAAGCACAGCCAGCACCAGCAGCCTGCCACTGGCCGAGGAGGCACTCAGGCTGCTGTGACCTCCGCAAGCACAGCCAGCAGCCATGAGCCTGCCACTGACTAGGAGGCACTCAGGCTGCTATGACCTCTCAAGGACAACCAGCAGCCAGGAGCCTGCCACTGACCTTGGAGTCACTGAGGCTGCTGTGACATCACAAGCACAGCCAGCAGGGGGCGCAGCACACTAACATATGAGGAACGGTGTCTGCTGTGACCTCAGAAGCACAGGCAGCCGCCATGAGCCTGCCACTGACCTAGGAGGCACTCAGGCTGCTGTGACCTCACAAGCACAGCCAGCAGCCAGGAGCCTGCCACTGGCCTATGATGCACTGAGGCTGCTGTGACCTCACAAGCACAGCCAGCAGCCATGAGCCTGCCACTGGCCTAGGAGGCACTGAGGCTGCTGTGACCTCACAAGCACAGCCAGCAACCAGGAGCCTGCCACTGGCCTATGACGCTCTCAGGCTGCTGTGACCTCCCAAGCACAGCCAGCAGCCATGAGTCTGCCACTGGCCTAGGAGGCACTGAGGCTGCTGTGAGCTGCCATGCACAGCCAGCAGCCATGAGCCTGCCACTGGACTAGGAGGCACTGAGACTGCTGTGACCTCACAACCACAGCCAGCAGCCATGAGCCTGCCACTGGCTTAGGAGGCACTCAGGCTGCTGTGACCTCCCAAACACAGCCAGCAGCCAGGAGCCTGCCCCTCGCCTAGGAGGCACTGAGGCTGCTGTGACCTCATAAGCACAGCCAGCAGCCAGGAGCCTGCCACTGGCCTAGGAGGCACTGAGGCTGCTGTGACGTCACAAGCACAGCCAGAAGCCATGAGCCTGCCACTGGCGTAGGAGGCACTCAGACTGCTGTGACCTCACAAGCACAGCCAGAAGCCATGAGCCTGCCACTGGCCGAGGAGGCACTGAGGCTGCTGTGACCTCACAAGCACAGCCAGCAGACAGGAACCTGCCACTGGCGTAGGAGGCACTGAGGCTGCTGTCACCTCACAAGCACAGCCAGCAGCCATGAGCCTGCCACTGGCCTAGGAGGCAGGGAGACTGCTGTGACCTCTCAACTACAGCCAGCAGGGGGCGCTGCTCATTACGTAGCAGGCACTGAGGCTGTTGTGACCTCACAAAGTCAACAAGCAGTCATGGGCTTTCCTCTGGCCTAGGAGGCACTGAGGCTGCTGTTACCTCAGAAGCTCAGCCAGCAGCCATGAGCCTGCCACTGGCCTAGGAGGCACTGAGGCTGCTGTAACCTCACAAGCACAGCCAGCAGACAGGAGCCTGCCGCTGGCCTAGGAGGCACTGAGGCTGCTGTGACCTCCCAAGCACAGCCAGCAGCCATGAGCCTGCCACTGGCCTAGGAGGCACTGAGGCTGCTGTGACCTCACAAGCAGAGCCAGCAGCCATGAGCCTGCCACTGACTAGGAGGCACTCAGGCTGCTATGACCACACAAGGACGACCAGCAGCCAGGAGCGTGCCACTGACCTTGGAGGCACTGAGGCTGCTGTGACCTCACAAGCACAGCCAGCAGACAGAGAACCTGCCACTGGGCTAGGAGGCACTCAGGCTGCTGTGACCTCCCAAGCACAGCCAGCAGCCATGAGCCTGCCACTGGCCTAGGAGGCACTGAGGTTGCTGTGACCTCAGAAGCACAGGCAGCCGCCATGAGCCTGCCACTGGGCTAGGAGGCACTGAGGCTTCTGTGACCTCACAAGCACAGCCAGAAGCCATGAGCCTGCCACTGGCCTAGGAGGCACTCAACCTGCTGTGACCTCAAAAGCACAGCCAGAAGCCAGGAGCCTGCCACTGGCCTAGGAGACACTGAGGCTGCTGTCACCTCACAAGCACAGCCAGCAGCCAGGAGCCTGCCACTGAGCTAGGAGGCACTGAGGCTGCTGTGACCTCACAAGCACAGCCAGAAGCCATGAGCCTGCCCCTAGAGTAGGAGGCACTGAGGCTGCTGTGACCTCACAAGCACAGCCAGCAGCCATGAGCCTGCCACTGGCCTAGGAGTCACTCAGCCTGCTGTGACCTCACAATCACAGCCAGCAGCCAGGAACCTGCCACTGACGTCGGACGCACTGAGGCTGCTGTGACCTCACAAGTACAGCCAGAAGCCAGAGCCTGCCACTGGCCTCGGAGGCACTGAGGCTGCTGTGACCTCACAAGCACAGCCAGCAGGGGGCGGTGCACACTAACGTATGAGGCACTCACGCTGCTGTGACCTCACTAGCACAGCCAGCAGCCAGGAGCCTGCCACTGGGCTAGGAGGCACTGAGGCTGCTGTGACCTCACACCCACAGCCAGCAGCCAGGAGCCTGCCACTGGCGTAGGAGGCAATGAGGCTGCTGTGACCTCATAAGCACAGCCAGCAGCCAGGAGCCTGCCACTGGCCTAGGAGGCACTCAGGCTGCTGTGACCTCACAAGCACAGCCAGCAGCCAGGAACCTGCCACTGGCCTATGAGGCACTGAGGCTGCGGTCACCTCATAAGTACAGCCAGCAGTCATGAGCCTGCCACTGGCCTAGGAGGCACTCAGGCTACTGTTAGCTCACAAGCAGAGCCAGCAGCCATGAGCCCGCCACTGGCCTAGGAGGCAGTGAGACTGCTGTGACCTCACAACCAGAACCAACTGCCAGGAGCCTGCCACTTGCCTAGGAGGCACTCAGGCTGCTGTGACCTCACAACTACAGCCAGCAGGGGGCGCTGCTCATTACCCAGCAGGCACTGAGGCTGCTGTGACCTCGCAAACTCAGCAAGCAGTCATGGGCTTGCCTCTGGCCTAGGAGGCACTCAGGCTGCTGTGACCTCAGAAGCACAGCCAGCAGCCATGAGCCTACCACTGGGCTACGAGGCACTGAGGCTGCTGTGACCTCAGAAGCACAGCCAGTAGCCAGGAGCCTGCCACTGTCCTAGGAGGAACTGAGGCTGCTGTGACCTGCATAAGCACAGCCAGCAGACAGGAAAGTGCCACTGGCCTAGGAGGCACTGAGGTTGCTGTGACCTCAGAAGCACAGGCAGCCGCCATGAGCCTGGCACTGGCCTAGGAGGCACTGAGGCTGATGTGACCTCACAAGCACAGCCAGCAGCCAGGAGCCTGCCACTGGCCTAGGAGGCACTCAGACTGCTGTGACCTCACAAGCACAGCCAGCAGCCAGGAGCCTGCCACTGGCCTAGGAGGCACTGAGGCTGCTGTGACCTCACAAGCACAGCCAGCAGCCATGAGCCTGCCACTGGCCGAGGAGGCACTGAGGCTGCAGTGACCTCACAAGCACAGCCAGCAGACAGGAACCTGCCACTGGCCTGTGAGGCACTGAGGCTGCTGTCACCTCACAAGCACAGCCAGCAGCCATGAGCCTGCCACTGGGCTAGGAGGCAGGGAGACTGCTGTGACCTCACAACCAGAACCAAATGCCAGGAGCCTGTCGCTGGCCTAGGCGGCACTGAGTCTGCTGTGACCTCACAACTACAGCCAGCAGGGGGCGCTGCTCATTACGTAGCAGGCACTGAGGCTGCTGTGACCTCACAAAGTCAACAAGCAGTCATGGGCTTGCCTCTGGCCTAGGAGGCACTGAGGCTGCTGTGACCTCAGAAGCTCAACCAGCAGCCATGAGCCTGCCACTGGCCTAGGAGGCACTGAGGCTGCTGTGACCTCACAAGCACAGCCAGCAGCCAGGAGCCTGCCACTGGCCTAGGAGGCACTGAGGCTGCTGTGACCTCACAAGCACAGCCAGCAGCCATGAGCCTGCCACTGACTAGGAGGCACTGAGGCTGCTATGACCTCTCAA
Source organism: Dromaius novaehollandiae (assembly GCF_036370855.1). NCBI lineage: Eukaryota > Metazoa > Chordata > Aves > Casuariiformes > Dromaiidae > Dromaius > Dromaius novaehollandiae. The sequence goes on along the minus strand of NC_088103.1, from coordinate 4,046,232 downwards.
GGACGACCAGCAGCCAGGAGCGTGCCACTGACCTTGGAGGCACTGAGGCTGCTGGGACCTCACAAGCACAGCCAGCAGACAGGAACCTGCCACTGGGCTAGGAGGCACTCAGGCTGCTGTGACCTCAGAAGCACAGGCAGCCGCCATGAGCCTGCCACTGGCCTAGGAGGCACTGAGGCTTCTGTGACCTCACAAGCACAGCCAGAAGCCATGAGCCTGCCACTGGCCTAGGAGGCACTCAACCTGCTGTGACCTCACAAGCACAGCCAGAAGCCAGGAGCCTGCCACTGCCCTAGGAGACACTGAGGCTGCTGTCACCTCACAAGGACAGCCAGCAGCCATGAGCCTGCCACTGGCGTAGGAGGCACTGAGGCTGCTGTGACCTCCCAAGTTCAGCCAGCAGCCATGAGCCTGCCACTGGCCGAGGAGGCACTCAGGCTGCTGTGACCTCCGCAAGCACAGCCAGCAGCCATGAGCCTGCCACTGACTAGGAGGCACTCAGCCTGCTATGACCTCTCAAGGACAACCAACAGCCAGGAGCCTGCCACTGACCTTGGAGTCACTGAGGCTGCTGTGACATCACAAGCACAGCCTGCAGCCATAAGCCAGCCACTGGCCTACGAGGCACTCAGGCTGCTGGGACCTCACAAGCACAGGCAGCAGGGGGCGCAGCACACTAACGTATGAGGAACGGAGGCTGCTGTGACCTCAGAAGCACAGGCAGCCGCCATGAGCCTGCCACTGGCCTAGGAGGCACTGAGGCTGCTGTGACCTCACAAGCACAGCCAGCAGCCAGGAGCCTGTCACTGGCCTAGGAGGCACTGAGACAGCTGTGACCTCACAAGCACAGCCAGCTGCCATGAGCCTGCCTCTGGCCTAGGAGGCTTCAGGCTGCTGTGACCTCACAAACTCAGCAAGTAGTCATGGGCTTGCCTCTGGCCTAGGAGGCACTCAGGCTGCTGTGACCTCACAAGCACAGCCAGCAGCCAGGAGCCTGCCACTGGCCTATGATGCACTGAGGCTGCTGGGACCTCACAACACAGCCAGCAGCCAGGAGCCTGCCACTGGCGTAGGAGGCACTGAGGCTGCTGTGACCTCACAAGCACAGCCAGCAGCCAAGAGCCTGCCACTGGCCTAGGAGGCACTGAGGTTGCTGTGACGTCACAAGCACAGCCAGCAGCCATGACCCTGCCACTGGCGTAGGAGGCAGTGAGACTGCTGTGACCTCACAACCAGAACCAACTGCCAGGAGCCTGTCGCTGGCCTAGGAGGCACTGAGGCTGCTGTTACCTCAGAATACAGCCAGCAGGGCGCGCTGCTCATTACCTAGCAGGCACTGAGGATGCTGTGACCTCACCAACTCAGCAGCAGTCATGGGCTTGCCTCTGGCCTAGGAGGCACTGAGGCTGCTGTGACCTCACAATCACAGCCAGCAGCCAGGAGCCTGCCACTGGCCTCGGAGGCACTCAGGCTGCTGTGACCTCCCAAGCACAGCCAGAAGCCATGACCCTGCCACTGGCCTAGGAGGCACTGAGGCTGCTGTGACCTCACAAGCACAGCCAGCACACAGGAACCTGCCACTGGCCGACAGGCACTCAGGCTACTGTGACCTCACAAGCACAGCCAGCAGCCAGGAGCCTGCCACTGGGCTAGGAGGCACTGAGGCTGCTGTGACCTCGCAAGCACAGCCAGCAGCCAGGAGCCTGTCACTGGCCTAGGAGGCACTCAGGCTGCTGTGACCTCACAAGCACAGCCAGCAGCCAGGAGCCTGCCACTGGCCTAGGAGGCACTGAGGCTGCTGTGACGTCACAAGCACAGCCAGCACACAGGAGCTTGCCACTGGCCGAGGAGGCACTGAGGCTGCTGTGACCTCCCAAGCACAGCCAGCAGCCATGAGCCTGCCACTGGCGTAGGAGGCACTGAGGCTGCTGTGACCTCACAAGCTCAGCCAGCAGCCATGAGCCTGCCACTGGCCGAGGAGGCACTCAGGCTGCTGTGACCTCCGCAAGCACAGCCAGCAGCCATGAGCCTGCCACTGACTAGGATGCACTCAGGCTGCTATGACCTCTCAAGGACAACCAGCAGCCAGGAGCCTGCCACTGACCTTGGAGTCACTGACGCTGCTGTGGCATCACAAGCACAGCCTGCAGCCATACGCCAGCCACTGGCCTACGAGGCACTCAGGCTGCTGGGACCTCACAAGCACAGCCAGCACACAGGAGCTTGCCACTGGCCGAGGAGGCACTCAGGCTGCTGTGACCTCACAAGCACAGCCAGCAGCCAGGAGCCTGTCACTGGCCTTGGAGGCACTGAGACAGCTGTGACCTCACAAGCACAGCCGTCTGCCATGAGCCTGCCTCTGGCCTAGGAGGCACTCAGGCTGCTGTGACCTCACAAACTCAGCAAGCAGTCATGGGCTTGCCTCTGGCCTAGGAGGCACTGAGGCTGCTGTGACCTCACAAGCACAGCCAGCAGCCAGGAGCCTGCCACTGGCGTAGGAGGCACTGAGGCTGCTGTGACCGCACAAGCACAGCCAGCAGCCAGCAGCCTGCCACTGGCCTAGGAGGCAGTGAGTCTGCTGTGACCTCACAACCAGAACCAACTGCCAGGAGCCTGCCACTGGCCTAGGACGCACTGAGGCTGCTGTGACCTCACAACTACAGCGAGCAGGGGGCACTGCTCATTACGTAGCAGGCACTGAGGCTGCTGTGACCTCACAAACTCAGCAAGCAGTCATGGGCTTGCCTCTGGCCTAGGGGGCACTCAGGCTGCTGTGACCTCAGAAGCACAGCCAGCAGCCAGGAGCCTACCACTGGCCTACGAGGCACTGAGGCTGCTGTGACCTCAGAAGCACAGCCAGTAGCCATGAGCCTGCCACTGGCCTAGGAGGCACTCAGACTGCTGTGACCTCACAAGCACAGCCAGAAGCCATGACGCTGCCACTGGCCTAGGTGGCACTCAGGCTGCTGTGACCTCACAAGCACAGCCAGCAGCCTGGAGCCTGCCACTGGCCTCGTAGGCACTGATGCTGCTGTGACCTCCCAAGCACAGCCAGCAGCCAGGGGCCTGCCACTGGCCTAGGAGGCACTGAGTCTGCTGTGACCTCACAAGCACAGCCAGCAGCCATGAGCCTGCCACTGGCCTGGGAGGCACTGAGGCTGCTGTAACCTCACAAGCACAGCCAGCACACAGGAACCTGCCACTGGCCTAGGAGGCACTGAGTCTGCTGTGACCTCACAAGCACAGCCAGCAGCCATGAGCCTGCCACTGTCCTAGGAGGCACTGAGGCTGCTGTGACGTCACAAGCACAGGCAGCAGACAGGAACCTGCCCCTGGCCTAGGAGGCACTGAGGCTGATGTGACCTCACAAGCACAGCCAGCAGCCAGGAGCCTGCCACTGGCCTAGCAGGCACTGAGGCTGCTGTGACCTCACAAGCACAGCCAGAAGCCATGAGCCTGCCACTGGCGTAGGAGGCACTCAGACTGCTGTGACCTCCCAAGCACAGCCAGCAGCCATGAGCCTGCCACCGTCCTAGGAGGCACTGAAGCTGCTGTGACCTCACAACCAGAACCAACTGCCAGGAGCCTGTCGCTGGCCTAGGCGGCACTGAGTCTGCTGTGACCTCACAACTACAGCCAGCAGGGGGCGCTGCTCATTACGTAGCAGGCACTGAGACTGCTGTGACCTCACAAAGTCAGCAAGCAGTCATGGGCTTGCCTCTGGCCCAGGAGGCACTGAGGCTGCTGTGACCTCAGAATCTCAGCCAGCAGCCAGGAGCCTGCCACTGGCCTAGGAGGCACTGAGGCTGCTGTGACCTCACAAGCAGAGCCAGCAGCCAGGAGCCTGCCACTGGCCTAGGAGGCACTGAGGCTGCTGTGACGTCACAAGCACAGCCAGCAGCCAGGAGCCTGCCACTGGCTTCGGAGGCGCTCAGGCTGCTGTGACCTCACAAGCACAGCCAGCAGCCAGGAGCCTGCCACTGACTAGGAGGCACTCAGGCTGCTATGACCTCTCAAGGACAACCAGCAGCCAGGAGCCTGCCACTGACCTTGGAGGCACTGAGGCTGCTGTGACCTCACAAGCACAGCCAGCAGCCATGAGCCTGCCACTGGCCTAGGAGGCACTGAGGCTGCTGTGACCTCAGAAGCACAGCCAGCAGCCATGAGCCTGCCACTGGGCTAGGAGGCACTGAGGCTGCTGTGACCTCACAAGCACAATCAGCAGGCGGGGCTGCATATTAACGTATGAGGCACTGAGGCTGCTGTGACGTCACAAGCACAGCCAGCAGCCATGAGCCTGCCACTGGCCTAGGAGGCACTGAGGCTGCTGTGACCTCACAACCACAGCCAGCAACCAGGAGCCTGCCACTGGCCTATGACGCTCTCAGACTGCTGTGACCTCCCAAGCACAGCCAGCAGCCATGAGTCTGCCACTGGCCTAGGAGGCACTGAGGCTGCTGTGAGCTGCCATGCACAGCCAGCAGCCATGAGCCTGCCACTGGCCTAGGAGGCACTCAGACTGCTGTGACCTCACAACCACAGCCAGCAGCCATGAGCCTGCCACTGGCTTAGGAGGCACTGAGGCTGCTGTGACCTCATAAGCACAGCCAGCAGACAGGAACCTGCCACTGGCCTAGGAGGCACTGAGGCTGCTGGGACCTCACAAGCACAGCCAGAAGCCATGAGCCTGCCACTGGCGTAGGAGGCACTCAGACTGCTGTGACCTCACAAGCACAGCCAGCAGCCATGAGCCTGCCCCTGGCCGAGGAGGCACTGAGGCTGCAGTGACCTCACAAGCACAGCCAGCAGACAGGAACCTGCCACTGGCGTAGGAGGCACTGAGGCTGCTGTCACCTCACAAGCACAGGCAGCCGCCATGAGCCTGCCACTGGCCTAGGAGGCAGGGAGACTGCTGTGACCTCACAACCAGAACCAACTGCCAGGAGCCTGTCGCTGGCCTAGGCGGCACTGAGTCTGCTGTGACCTCACAACTACAGCCAGCAGGGGGCGCTGCTCATTACGTAGCAGGCACTGAGGCTGCTGTGACCTCACAAAGTCAACAAGCAGTCATGGGCTTTCCTCTGGCCTAGGAGGCACTGAGGCTGCTGTGACCTCAGAAGCTCAGCCAGCAGCCATGAGCCTGCCACTGGCCTAGGAGGCACTGAGGCTGCTGTAACCTCACAAGCACAGCCAGCAGCCAGCAGCCTGCCACTGGCCTAGGAGGCACTGAGGCTGCTGTGACCTCACAAGCACAGCCAGCAGCCATGAGCCTGCCACTGACTAGGAGGCACTCAGGCTGCTATGACCACACAAGGACGACCAGCAGCCAGGAGCGTGCCACTGCCATAGGAGGCACTGAGGCTGCTGTGACCTCACAAGCACAGCCAGCAGACAGGAACCTGCCACTGGGCTAGGAGGCACTCAGGCTGCTGTGACCTCCCAAGCACAGCCAGCAGCCATGAGCCTGCCACTGGCCTAGGAGGCACTGAGGTTGCTGTGACCTCAGAAGCACAGGCAGCCGCCATGAGCCTGCCACTGGCCTAGGAGGCACTGAGGCTTCTGTGACCTCACAAGCACAGCCAGAAGCCATGAGCCTGCCACTGGCCTAGGAGGCACTCAACCTGCTGTGACCTCAAAAGCACAGCCAGAAGCCAGGAGCCTGCCACTGCCCTAGGAGACACTGAGGCTGCTGTCACCTCACAAGGACAGCCAGCAGCCAGGAGCCTGCCACTGAGCTAGGAGGCACTGAGGCTGCTGTGACCTCACAAGCACAGCCAGCAGCCAGGAGCCTGCCACGGGCCTCGCAGGCACTCAGACTACTGTGACCTCACAAGCACAGGCAGCAGCCATGAGCCTGCCACTGTCCGAGGAAGCACTTAGGCTGCTGTTACCTCACAAGCACAGTCAGCAGCCAGGAGCCTGCCACTGGCCTAGGAGGCACTGAGGCTGCTGTGACCTCACAAGCACAGCCAGAAGCCATGAGCCTGCCACTGGCCTAGGAGGCACTGAGGCTGCTGTGACCTCACAAGCACAGCCAGCAGCCATGAGCCTGCCACTGGCCTAGGAGTCACTCAGCCTGCTGTGACCTCACAATCACAGCCAGCAGCCAGGAACCTGCCACTGACGTCGGACGCACTGAGGCTGCTGTGACCTCACAAGTACAGCCAGCAGGGGGCGGTGCACACTAACGTATGAGGCACTCACGCTGCTGTGACCTCACTAGCACAGCCAGCAGCCAGGAGCCTGCCACTGGCCTAGCAGGCACTGAGGCTGCTGTGACCTCACAACCACAGCCAGCAGCCAGGAGCCTGCCACTGGCGTAGGAGGCAATGAGGCTGCTGTGACCTCATAAGCACAGCCAGCAGCCAGGAGCCTGCCACTGGCCTAGGAGGCACTCAGGCTGCTGTGACCTCACAAGCACAGCCAGCAGCCAGGAGCCTGCCACAGGCCTAGGAGGCACTGAGGCTGCTGTGACCTCACAAACACAGCCAGAAGCCATGAGCCTGCTACTGGCCTAGGAGGCACTGAGGCTGCTGTGACCTCACAAGCACAGCCAGCAGCCAGGAGCCTGCCACTCGCCTGAGAGGCACTGAGGATGCTGTGACCGCACAAGCACAGCCAGCAGCCAGCAGCCTGCCACTGGCCTAGGAGACACTGAGGCTGCTGTGACCTCACAAGCACAGCCAGCAGCCATTAGCCTGCCACTGGCCTTGGAGGCACTGAGGCAGCTGTGACCTCACAAGCACAGCCAGCAGCCAGGAGCCTGCCACTGGCCTTGGGGGCACTGAGGCTGCTGTGACCTCACAAGCACAGCCAGAAACCATGAGCCTGCCACTGGTCAAGGAGGCACTCAGACTGCAGTGACCTCACAAGCACAGCCAGCAGCCATGAGCCTACCACTGGCCTATGAGGCACTGAGTCTGCTGTGACCTCACAAGCACAACCAGCAGCCGTGAGCCTGCCACTGGGCTAGGAGGCACTGAGGCTGATGTGACCTCACAAGCACAGCCAGCAGCCAGGAGCCTGCCACTGGCCTAGGAGGCACTGAGGCTGCTGTGACCTCCCAAGCACAGCCAGCACACAGGAGCTTGCCACTGGCCAAGGAGGCACTCAGGCTGCTGTGACCTCACAAGCACAGCCAGCAGCCATGAACCTGCCACTGGCCTAGGAGGCACTGAAGCTGCTGTGACCTCACAAGCTCAGCCAGCAGCCAGGAGCCTGCCACTGGCCTAGGAGGCACTGAGGCTGCTGTGACCTCACAAGCACAGTCAGCACCAGCAGCCTGCCACTGGCCGAGGAGGCACTCAGGCTGCTGTGACCTCCCAAGCACAGCCAGCAGCCAGGAGCCTGCCACTGGCGTAGGAGGCACTGAGGCTGCTGTGACCTCACAAGCACAGCCAGCACCAGCAGCCTGCCACTGGCCGAGGAGGCACTCAGGCTGCTGTGACCTCCGCAAGCACAGCCAGCAGCCATGAGCCTGCCACTGACTAGGAGGCACTCAGGCTGCTATGACCTCTCAAGGACAACCAGCAGCCAGGAGCCTGCCACTGACCTTGGAGTCACTGAGGCTGCTGTGACATCACAAGCACAGCCAGCAGGGGGCGCAGCACACTAACATATGAGGAACGGTGTCTGCTGTGACCTCAGAAGCACAGGCAGCCGCCATGAGCCTGCCACTGGCCTAGGAGGCACTCAGGCTGCTGTGACCTCACAAGCACAGCCAGCAGCCAGGAGCCTGCCACTGGCCTATGATGCACTGAGGCTGCTGTGACCTCACAAGCACAGCCAGCAGCCATGAGCCTGCCACTGGCCTAGGAGGCACTGAGGCTGCTGTGACCTCACAAGCACAGCCAGCAACCAGGAGCCTGCCACTGGCCTATGACACTCTCAGGCTGCTGTGACCTCACAAGCACAGCCAGCAGCCATGAGTCTGCCACTGGCCTAGGAGGCACTGAGGCTGCTGTGAGCTGCCATGCACAGCCAGCAGCCATGAGCCTGCCACTGGACTAGGAGGCACTGAGACTGCTGTGACCTCACAACCACAGCCAGCAGCCATGAGCCTGCCACTGGCTTAGGAGGCACTCAGGCTGCTGTGACCTCCCAAACACAGCCAGCAGCCAGGAGCCTGCCCCTCGCCTAGGAGGCACTGAGGCTGCTGTGACCTCATAAGCACAGCCAGCAGCCAGGAGCCTGCCACTGGCCTAGGAGGCACTGAGGCTGCTGTGACGTCACAAGCACAGCCAGAAGCCATGAGCCTGCCACTGGCGTAGGAGGCACTCAGACTGCTGTGACCTCACAAGCACAGCCAGCAGCCATGAGCCTGCCACTGGCCGAGGAGGCACTGAGGCTGCTGTGACCTCACAAGCACAGCCAGCAGACAGGAACCTGCCACTGGCGTAGGAGGCACTGAGGCTGCTGTCACCTCACAAGCACAGCCAGCAGCCATGAGCCTGCCACTGGCCTAGGAGGCAGGGAGACTGCTGTGACCTCACAACCAGAACCAACTGCCAGGAGCCTGTCGCTGGCCTAGGCGGCACTGAGTCTGCTGTGACCTCACAACTACAGCCAGCAGGGGGCGCTGCTCATTACGTAGCAGGCACTGAGGCTGTTGTGACCTCACAAAGTCAACAAGCAATCATGGGCTTTCCTCTGGCCTAGGAGGCACTGAGGCTGCTGTTACCTCAGAAGCTCAGACAGCAGCCATGAGCCTGCCACTGGCCTAGGAGGCACTGAGGCTGCTGTAACCTCACAAGCACAGCCAGCAGACAGCAGCCTGCCGCTGGCCTAGGAGGCACTGAGGCTGCTGTGACCTCACAAGCACAGCCAGCAGCCATGAGCCTGCCACTGACTAGGAGGCACTCAGGCTGCTATGACCACACAAGGACGACCAGCAGCCAGGAGCGTGCCACTGACCTTGGAGGCACTGAGGCTGCTGTGACCTCACAAGCACAGCCAGCAGACAGGAACCTGCCACTGGGCTAGGAGGCACTCAGGCTGCTGTGACCTCCCAAGCACAGCCAGCAGCCAGGAGCCTGCCACTGGGCTAGGAGGCACTGAGGTTGCTGTGACCTCAGAAGCACAGGCAGACGCCATGAGCCTGCCACTGGCCTAGGAGGCACTGAGGCTTCTGTGACCTCACAAGCACAGCCAGAAGCCATGAGCCTGCCACTGGCCTAGGAGGCACTCAACCTGCTGTGACCTCAAAAGCACAGCCAGAAGCCAGGAGCCTGCCACTGGCCTAGGAGACACTGAGGCTGCTGTCACCTCACAAGGACAGCCAGCAGCCAGGAGCCTGCCACTGAGCTAGGAGGCACTGAGGCTGCTGTGACCTCACAAGCACAGCCAGAAGCCATGAGCCTGCCACTGGCCTAGGAGGCACTCAGGCTGCTGTGACCTCACAAGCACAGCCAGCAGCCATGAGCCTGCCACTGGCCTAGGAGTCACTCAGCCTGCTGTGACCTCACAATCACAGCCAGCAGCCAGGAACCTGCCACTGACGTCGGACGCACTGAGGCTGCTGTGACCTCACAAGTACAGCCAGAAGCCAGAGCCTGCCACTGGCCTCGGAGGCACTGAGGCTGCTGTGACCTCACAAGCACAGCCAGGAGGGGGCGGTGCACACTAACGTATGAGGCACTCACGCTGCTGTGACCTCACTAGCACAGCCAGCAGCCAGGAGCCTGCCACTGGCCTAGCAGGCACTGAGGCTGCTGTGACCTCACAACCACAGCCAGCAGCCAGGAGCCTGCCACTGGCGTAGGAGGCAATGAGGCTGCTGTGACCTCATAAGCACAGCCAGCAGCCAGGAGCCTGCCACTGGCCTAGGAGGCACTCAGGCTGCTGTGACCTCAGAAGCACAGGCAGCCGCCATGAGCCTGCCACAGGCCTAGGAGGCACTGAGGGTGCTGTGACCTCAGAAACACAGTCAGAAGCCATGAGCCTGCTACTGGGCTAGGAGGCACTGAGGCTGCTGTGACCTCACAAGCACAGCCAGCACACACGAACCTGCCACTGGCCTCGTAGGCACTGATGCTGCTGTGAGCTCCCAAGCACAGCCAGCAGCCAGGAGCCTGCCACTCGCCTGAGAGGCACTGAGGATGCTGTGACCGCACAAGCACAGCCAGCAGCCAGCAGCCTGCCACTGGCCTAGGAGGCACTGAGGCTGCTGTGACCTCACAAGCACAGCCAGCAGCCATTAGCCTGCCACTGGCCTTGGAGGCACTGAGGCAGCTGTGACCTCACAAGCACAGCCAGCAGCCAGGAGCCTGCCACTGGCCTTGGGGGCACTGAGGCTGCTGTGACCTCACAAGCACAGCCAGCAGCCATGAGCCTGCCACTGGTCAAGGAGGCACTCAGACTGCAGTGACCTCAGAAGCACAGCCAGCAGCCATGAGCCTACCACTGGCCTATGAGGCACTGAGTCTGCTGTGACCTCACAAGCACAGCCAGCAGCCGTGAGCCTGCCACCGGGTTGGAAGGCACTGAGGCTGATGTGACCTCACAAGCACAGCCAGCAGCCAGGAGCCTGCCACTGGCCTAGGAGGCACTGAGGCTGCTGTGACCTCCCAAGCACAGCCAGCACACAGGAGCTTGCCACTGGCCAAGGAGGCACTCAGGCTGCTGTGACCTCCCAAGCACAGCCAGCAGCCATGAGCCTGCCACTGGCCTCGGAGGCACTGAAGCTGCTGTGAACTCACAAGCTCAGCCAGCAGCCAGGAGCCTGCCACTGGCCTAGGAGGCACTGAGGCTGCTGTGACCTCACAAGCACAGTCAGCACCAGCAGCCTGCCACTGACCGAGGAGGCACTCAGGCTGCTGTGACCTCCCAAGCACAGCCAGCAGCCAGGAGCCTGCCACTGGCGTAGGAGGCACTGAGGCTGCTGTGACCTCACAAGCACAGCCAGCACCAGCAGCCTGCCACTGGCCGAGGAGGCACTCAGGCTGCTGTGACCTCCGCAAGCACAGCCAGCAGCCATGAGCCTGCCACTGACTAGGAGGCACTCAGGCTGCTATGACCTCTCAAGGACAACCAGCAGCCAGGAGCCTGCCACTGACCTTGGAGTCACTGAGGCTGCTGTGACATCACAAGCACAGCCAGCAGGGGGCGCAGCACACTAACATATGAGGAACGGTGTCTGCTGTGACCTCAGAAGCACAGGCAGCCGCCATGAGCCTGCCACTGGCCTAGGAGGCACTCAGGCTGCTGTGACCTCACAAGCACAGCCAGCAGCCAGGAGCCTGCCACTGGCCTATGATGCACTGAGGCTGCTGTGACCTCACAAGCACAGCCAGCAGCCATGAGCCTGCCACTGGCCTAGAAGGCACTGAGGCTGCTGTGACCTCACAAGCACAGCCAGCAACCAGGAGCCTGCCACTGGCCTATAACACTCTCAGGCTGCTGTGACCTCACAAGCACAGCCAGCAGCCCTGAGTCTGCCACTGGCCTAGGAGGCACTGAGGCTGCTGTGAGCTGCCATGCACAGCCAGCAGCCATGAGCCTGCCACTGGACTAGGAGGCACTGAGACTGCTGTGACCTCACAACCACAGCCAGCAGCCATGAGCCTGCCACTGGCTTAGGAGGCACTCAGGCTGCTGTGACCTCCCAAACACAGCCAGCAGCCAGGAGCCTGCCCCTCGCCTAGGAGGCACTGAGGCTGCTGTGACCTCATAAGCACAGCCAGCAGCCAGGAGCCTGCCACTGGCCTAGGAGGCACTGAGGCTGCTGTGACGTCACAAGCACAGCCAGAAGCCATGAGCCTGCCACTGGCGTAGGAGGCACTCAGACTGCTGTGACCTCACAAGCACAGCCAGCAGCCATGAGCCTGCCACTGGCCTAGGAGGCACTGAGGCTGCTGTGACCTCACAAGCACAGCCAGCAGACAGGAACCTGCCACTGGCGTAGGAGGTACTGAGGCTGCTGTCACCTCACAAGCACAGCCAGCAGCCATGAGCCTGCCACTGGCCTAGGAGGCAGGGAGACTGCTGTGACCTCACAACCAGAACCAACTGCCAGGAGCCTGTCGCTGGCCTAGGCGGCACTGAGTCTGCTGTGACCTCACAACTACAGCCAGCAGGGGGCGCTGCTCATTACGTAGCAGGCACTGAGGCTGTTGTGACCTCACAAAGTCAACAAGCAGTCATGGGCTTTCCTCTGGCCTAGGAGGCACTGAGGCTGCTGTTACCTCAGAAGCTCAGCCAGCAGCCATGAGCCTGCCACTGGCGTAGGAGGCACTGAGGCTGCTGTAACCTCACAAGCACAGCCAGCAGACAGCAGCCTGCCACTGGCCTAGGAGGCACTGAGGCTGCTGTGACCTCACAAGCACAGCCAGCAGCCATGAGCCTGCCACTGACTAGGAGGCACTCAGGCTGCTATGACCACACAAGGACGACCAGCAGCCAGGAGCGTGCCACTGACCTTGGAGGCACTGAGGCTGCTGTGACCTCACAAGCACAGCCAGCAGACAGGAACCTGCCACTGGGCTAGGAGGCACTGAGGCTGCTGTGACCTCCCAAGCACAGCCAGCAGCCATGAGCCTGCCACTGGCCTAGGAGGCACTGAGGTTGCCGTGACCTCAGAAGCACAGGCAGCCGCCATGAGCCTGCCACTGGCCTAGGAGGCACTGAGGCTTCTGTGACCTCACAAGCACAGCCAGAAGCCATGAGCCTGCCACTGGCCTAGGAGGCACTCAACCTGCTGTGACCTCAAAAGCACAGCCAGAAGCCAGGAGCCTGCCACTGGCCTAGGAGACACTGAGGCTGCTGTCACCTCACAAGGACAGCCAGCAGCCAGGAGCCTGCCACTGAGCTAGGAGGCACTGAGGCTGCTGTGACCTCACAAGCACAGCCAGCAGCCATGAGCCTGCCACTGGCCTAGGAGGCACTCAGGCTGCTGTGACCTCACAAGCACAGCCAGCAGCCATGAGCCTGCCACTGGCCTAGGAGTCACTCAGCCTGCTGTGACCTCACAATCACAGCCAGCAGCCAGGAACCTGCCACTGACGTCGGACGCACTGAGGCTGCTGTGACCTCACAAGTACAGCCAGAAGCCAGAGCCTGCCACTGGCCTCGGAGGCACTGAGGCTGCTGTGACCTCACAAGCACAGCCAGCAGGGGGCGGTGCACACTAACGTATGAGGCACTCACGCTGCTGTGACCTCACTAGCACAGCCAGCAGCCAGGAGCCTGCCACTGGCCTAGCAGGCACTGAGGCTGCTGTGACCTCACAACCACAGCCAGCAGCCAGGAGCCTGCCACTGGCGTAGGAGGCAATGAGGCTGCTGTGACCTCATAAGCACAGCCAGCAGCCAGGAGCCTGCCACTGGCCTAGGAGGCACTCAGGCTACTGTGACCTCAGAAGCACAGGCAGCCGCCATGAGCCTGCCACTGGCCTAGGAGGCACTGAGGGTGCTGTGACCTCACAAGCACAGCCAGCAGACAGGAACCTGCCACTGGGCTAGGAGGCACTCAGGCTGCTGTGACCTCCCAAGCACAGCCAGCAGCCATGAGCCTGCCACTGGCCTAGGAGGCACTGAGGTTGCTGTGACCTCAGAAGCACAGGCAGACGCCATGAGCCTGCCACTGGCCTAGGAGGCACTGAGGCTTCTGTGACCTCACAAGCACAGCCAGAAGCCATGAGCCTGCCACTGGCCTAGGAGGCACTCAACCTGCTGTGACCTCAAAAGCACAGCCAGAAGCCAGGAGCCTGCCACTGGCCTAGGAGACACTGAGGCTGCTGTCACCTCACAAGGACAGCCAGCAGCCAGGAGCCTGCCACTGAGCTAGGAGGCACTGAGGCTGCTGTGACCTCACAAGCACAGCCAGAAGCCATGAGCCTGCCACTGGCCTAGGAGGCACTCAGGCTGCTGTGACCTCACAAGCACAGCCAGCAGCCATGAGCCTGCCACTGGCCTAGGAGTCACTCAGCCTGCTGTGACCTCACAATCACAGCCAGCAGCCAGGAACCTGCCACTGACGTCGGACGCACTGAGGCTGCTGTGACCTCACAAGTACAGCCAGAAGCCAGAGCCTGCCACTGGCCTCGGAGGCACTGAGGCTGCTGTGACCTCACAAGCACAGCCAGGAGGGGGCGGTGCACACTAACGTATGAGGCACTCACGCTGCTGTGACCTCACTAGCACAGCCAGCAGCCAGGAGCCTGCCACTGGCCTAGCAGGCACTGAGGCTGCTGTGACCTCACAACCACAGCCAGCAGCCAGGAGCCTGCCACTGGCGTAGGAGGCAATGAGGCTGCTGTGACCTCATAAGCACAGCCAGCAGCCAGGAGCCTGCCACTGGCCTAGGAGGCACTCAGGCTGCTGTGACCTCAGAAGCACAGGCAGCCGCCATGAGCCTGCCACAGGCCTAGGAGGCACTGAGGGTGCTGTGACCTCAGAAACACAGTCAGAAGCCATGAGCCTGCTACTGGGCTAGGAGGCACTGAGGCTGCTGTGACCTCACAAGCACAGCCAGCACACACGAACCTGCCACTGGCCTCGTAGGCACTGATGCTGCTGTGAGCTCCCAAGCACAGCCAGCAGCCAGGAGCCTGCCACTCGCCTGAGAGGCACTGAGGATGCTGTGACCGCACAAGCACAGCCAGCAGCCAGCAGCCTGCCACTGGCCTAGGAGGCACTGAGGCTGCTGTGACCTCACAAGCACAGCCAGCAGCCATTAGCCTGCCACTGGCCTTGGAGGCACTGAGGCAGCTGTGACCTCACAAGCACAGCCAGCAGCCAGGAGCCTGCCACTGGCCTTGGGGGCACTGAGGCTGCTGTGACCTCACAAGCACAGCCAGCAGCCATGAGCCTGCCACTGGTCAAGGAGGCACTCAGACTGCAGTGACCTCACAAGCACAGCCAGCAGCCATGAGCCTACCACTGGCCTATGAGGCACTGAGTCTGCTGTGACCTCACAAGCACAGCCAGCAGCCGTGAGCCTGCCACCGGGTTGGAAGGCACTGAGGCTGATGTGACCTCACAAGCACAGCCAGCAGCCAGGAGCCTGCCACTGGCCTAGGAGGCACTGAGGCTGCTGTGACCTCCCAAGCACAGCCAGCACACAGGAGCTTGCCACTGGCCAAGGAGGCACTCAGGCTGCTGTGACCTCCCAAGCACAGCCAGCAGCCATGAGCCTGCCACTGGCCTCGGAGGCACTGAAGCTGCTGTGAACTCACAAGCTCAGCCAGCAGCCAGGAGCCTGCCACTGGCCTAGGAGGCACTGAGGCTGCTGTGACCTCACAAGCACAGTCAGCACCAGCAGCCTGCCACTGACCGAGGAGGCACTCAGGCTGCTGTGACCTCCCAAGCACAGCCAGCAGCCAGGAGCCTGCCACTGGCGTAGGAGGCACTGAGGCTGCTGTGACCTCACAAGCACAGCCAGCACCAGCAGCCTGCCACTGGCCGAGGAGGCACTCAGGCTGCTGTGACCTCCGCAAGCACAGCCAGCAGCCATGAGCCTGCCACTGACTAGGAGGCACTCAGGCTGCTATGACCTCTCAAGGACAACCAGCAGCCAGGAGCCTGCCACTGACCTTGGAGTCACTGAGGCTGCTGTGACATCACAAGCACAGCCAGCAGGGGGCGCAGCACACTAACATATGAGGAACGGTGTCTGCTGTGACCTCAGAAGCACAGGCAGCCGCCATGAGCCTGCCACTGGCCTAGGAGGCACTCAGGCTGCTGTGACCTCACAAGCACAGCCAGCAGCCAGGAGCCTGCCACTGGCCTATGATGCACTGAGGCTGCTGTGACCTCACAAGCACAGCCAGCAGCCATGAGCCTGCCACTGGCCTAGAAGGCACTGAGGCTGCTGTGACCTCACAAGCACAGCCAGCAACCAGGAGCCTGCCACTGGCCTATAACACTCTCAGGCTGCTGTGACCTCACAAGCACAGCCAGCAGCCCTGAGTCTGCCACTGGCCTAGGAGGCACTGAGGCTGCTGTGAGCTGCCATGCACAGCCAGCAGCCATGAGCCTGCCACTGGACTAGGAGGCACTGAGACTGCTGTGACCTCACAACCACAGCCAGCAGCCATGAGCCTGCCACTGGCTTAGGAGGCACTCAGGCTGCTGTGACCTCCCAAACACAGCCAGCAGCCAGGAGCCTGCCCCTCGCCTAGGAGGCACTGAGGCTGCTGTGACCTCATAAGCACAGCCAGCAGCCAGGAGCCTGCCACTGGCCTAGGAGGCACTGAGGCTGCTGTGACGTCACAAGCACAGCCAGAAGCCATGAGCCTGCCACTGGCGTAGGAGGCACTCAGACTGCTGTGACCTCACAAGCACAGCCAGCAGCCATGAGCCTGCCACTGGCCGAGGAGGCACTGAGGCTGCTGTGACCTCACAAGCACAGCCAGCAGACAGGAACCTGCCACTGGCGTAGGAGGTACTGAGGCTGCTGTCACCTCACAAGCACAGCCAGCAGCCATGAGCCTGCCACTGGCCTAGGAGGCAGGGAGACTGCTGTGACCTCACAACCAGAACCAACTGCCAGGAGCCTGTCGCTGGCCTAGGCGGCACTGAGTCTGCTGTGACCTCACAACTACAGCCAGCAGGGGGCGCTGCTCATTACGTAGCAGGCACTGAGGCTGTTGTGACCTCACAAAGTCAACAAGCAGTCATGGGCTTTCCTCTGGCCTAGGAGGCACTGAGGCTGCTGTTACCTCAGAAGCTCAGCCAGCAGCCATGAGCCTGCCACTGGCGTAGGAGGCACTGAGGCTGCTGTAACCTCACAAGCACAGCCAGCAGACAGCAGCCTGCCACTGGCCTAGGAGGCACTGAGGCTGCTGTGACCTCACAAGCACAGCCAGCAGCCATGAGCCTGCCACTGACTAGGAGGCACTCAGGCTGCTATGACCACACAAGGACGACCAGCAGCCAGGAGCGTGCCACTGACCTTGGAGGCACTGAGGCTGCTGTGACCTCACAAGCACAGCCAGCAGACAGGAACCTGCCACTGGGCTAGGAGGCACTGAGGCTGCTGTGACCTCCCAAGCACAGCCAGCAGCCATGAGCCTGCCACTGGCCTAGGAGGCACTGAGGTTGCCGTGACCTCAGAAGCACAGGCAGCCGCCATGAGCCTGCCACTGGCCTAGGAGGCACTGAGGCTTCTGTGACCTCACAAGCACAGCCAGAAGCCATGAGCCTGCCACTGGCCTAGGAGGCACTCAACCTGCTGTGACCTCAAAAGCACAGCCAGAAGCCAGGAGCCTGCCACTGGCCTAGGAGACACTGAGGCTGCTGTCACCTCACAAGGACAGCCAGCAGCCAGGAGCCTGCCACTGAGCTAGGAGGCACTGAGGCTGCTGTGACCTCACAAGCACAGCCAGAAGCCATGAGCCTGCCACTGGCCTAGGAGGCACTCAGGCTGCTGTGACCTCACAAGCACAGCCAGCAGCCATGAGCCTGCCACTGGCCTAGGAGTCACTCAGCCTGCTGTGACCTCACAATCACAGCCAGCAGCCAGGAACCTGCCACTGACGTCGGACGCACTGAGGCTGCTGTGACCTCACAAGTACAGCCAGAAGCCAGAGCCTGCCACTGGCCTCGGAGGCACTGAGGCTGCTGTGACCTCACAAGCACAGCCAGCAGGGGGCGGTGCACACTAACGTATGAGGCACTCACGCTGCTGTGACCTCACTAGCACAGCCAGCAGCCAGGAGCCTGCCACTGGCCTAGCAGGCACTGAGGCTGCTGTGACCTCACAACCACAGCCAGCAGCCAGGAGCCTGCCACTGGCGTAGGAGGCAATGAGGCTGCTGTGACCTCATAAGCACAGCCAGCAGCCAGGAGCCTGCCACTGGCCTAGGAGGCACTCAGGCTACTGTGACCTCAGAAGCACAGGCAGCCGCCATGAGCCTGCCACTGGCCTAGGAGGCACTGAGGGTGCTGTGACCTCAGAAACACAGTCAGAAGCCATGAGCCTGCTACTGGGCTAGGAGGCACTGAGGCTGCTGTGACCTCACAAGCACAGCCAGCACACACGAACCTGCCACTGGCCTCGTAGGCACTGATGCTGCTGTGACCTCCCAAGCACAGCCAGCAGCCAGGAGCCTGCCACTCGCCTGAGAGGCACTGAGGATGCTGTGACCGCACAAGCACAGCCAGCAGCCAGCAGCCTGCCACTGGCCTAGGAGGCACTCAGGCTGCTGTGACCTCACAAGCACAGCCAGCAGCCATTAGCCTGCCACTGGCCTAGGAGGCACTGAGGCTGCTGTGACCTCACAAGCACAGCCAGCAGCCAGGAGCCTGCCACTGGCCTTGGAGGCACTGAGGCAGCTTTGAGCTCACAAGCACAGCCAGCAGCCAGGAGCCTGCCACTGGCCTTGGGGGCACTGAGGCTGCTGTGACCTCACAAGCACAGCCAGAAGCCCTGAGCCTGCCACTGGTCGAGGAGGCACTCAGACTGCAGTGACCTCACAAGCACAGCCAGCAGCCAGGAGCCTGCCACTGGCCGAGGAGGCACTGAGTCTGCTGTGACCTCACAAGCACAGCCAGCAGCCGTGAGCCTGCCACTGGGCTAGGAGGCACTGAGGCTGATGTGACCTCACAAGCACAGCCAGCAGCCAGGAGCCTGCCACTGGCCTGGGAGGCACTGAGGCTGCTGTGACCTCCCAAGCACAGCCAGCACACACGAACCTGCCACTGGCCTCGTAGGCACTGATGCTGCTGTGACCTCCCAAGCACAGCCAGCAGCCAGGAGCCTGCCACTCGCCTGAGAGGCACTGAGGATGCTGTGACCTCACAAGCACAGCCAGAAGCCATGAGCCTGCCACTGGCCTAGGAGGCACTGAGGCTGCTGTGACCTCACAAGCACAGCCAGCAGCCATTAGCCTGCCACTGGCCTAGGAGGCACTGAGGCTGCTGTGACCTCACAAGCACAGCCAGCAGCCAGGAGCCTGCCACTGGCCTTGGAGGCACTGAGGCAGCTGTGAGCTCACAAGCACAGCCAGCAGCCAGGAGCCTGCCACTGGCCTTGGGGGCACTGAGGCTGCTGTGACCTCACAAGCACAGCCAGAAGCCCTGAGCCTGCCACTGGTCGAGGAGGCACTCAGACTGCAGTGACCTCACAAGCACAGCCAGCAGCCAGGAGCCTGCCACTGGCCGAGGAGGCACTGAGTCTGCTGTGACCTCACAAGCACAGCCAGCAGCCGTGAGCCTGCCACTGGGCTAGGAGGCACTGAGGCTGATGTGACCTCACAAGCACAGCCAGCAGCCAGGAGCCTGCCACTGGCCTGGGAGGCACTGAGGCTGCTGTGACCTCCCAAGCACAGCCAGCACACAGGAGCTTGCCACTGGCCGAGGAGGCACTCAGGCTGCTGTGACCTCCCAAGCACAGCCAGCAGCCATGAGCCTGCCACCGTCCTAGGAGGCACTGAAGCTGCTGTGACCTCACAAGCTCAGCCAGCAGCCAGGAGCCTGCCATTGGGCTAGGAGGCACTGAGGCTGCTGTGACCTCACAAGCAAAGTCAGCACCAGCAGCCTGCCACTGGCCGAGGAGGCACTCAGGATGCTGTGACCTCCCAAGCACAGCCAGCAGCCAGGAGCCTGCCACTGGCATAGGAGGCACTGAGGCTGCTGTGACCTCACAAGCACAGCCAGCAGCCAGGAGCCTGCCACTGGCCGAGGAGGCACTCAGGCTGCTGTGACCTCCGCAAGCACAGCCAGCAGCCATGAGCCTGCCACTGACTAGGAGGCACTCAGGCTGCTATGACCTCTCAAGGACAACCAGCAGCCAGGAGCCTGCCACTGACCTTGGAGTCACTGAGGCTGCTGTGACATCACAAGCACAGCCTGCAGCCATAAGCCAGCCACTGGCCTACGAGGCACTCAGGCTGCTGGGACCTCACAAGCACAGCCACAGGGGGCGCAGCACACTAACATATGAGGAACGGTGTCTGCTGTGACCTCAGAATCACAGGCAGCCGCCATGAGCCTGCCACTGGCCTAGGAGGCACTGAGGCTGCTGTGACCTCACAAGCACAGCCAGCAGCCAGGAGCCTGTCACTGGCCTAGGAGGCACTGAGACAGCTGTGACCTCCCAAGCACAGCCAGCAGCCATGAGCCTGCCTCTGGCCTAGGAGGCACTCAGGCTGCTGTGACCTCACAAACTCAGCAAGCAGTCATGGGCTTTCCTCTGGCCTAGGAGGCACTGAGGCTGCTGTGACCTCACAAGCACAGCCAGCAGCCATGAGCCTGCCACTGGCCTAGGAGGCACTTAAGCTGCTGTGACCTCACAACCACAGCCAGTAACCAGGAGCCTGCCACTGGCCTATGACGCTCTCAGGCTGCTGTGACCTCACAAGCACAGCCAGCAGACAGGAAACTGCCACTGGCCTAGGAGGCACTGAGGCTGCTGTGAGCTGCCATGCACAGCCAGCAGCCATGAGCCTGCCACTGGGCTAGGAGGCACTGAGACTGCTGTGACCTCACAAGCACAGCCAGAAGCCATGAGCCTGCCACTGGCCTAGGAGGCACTCAACCTGCTGTGACCTCAAAAGCACAGCCAGAAGCCAGGAGCCTGCCACTGGCCTAGGAGACACTGAGGCTGCTGTCACCTCACAAGGACAGCCAGCAGCCAGGAGCCTGCCACTGAGCTAGGAGGCACTGAGGCTGCTGTGACCTCACAAGCACAGCCAGAAGCCATGAGCCTGCCACTGGCCTAGGAGGCACTCAGGCTGCTGTGACCTCACAAGCACAGCCAGCAGCCATGAGCCTGCCACTGGCCTAGGAGTCACTCAGCCTGCTGTGACCTCACAATCACAGCCAGCAGCCAGGAACCTGCCACTGACGTCGGACGCACTGAGGCTGCTGTGACCTCACAAGTACAGCCAGAAGCCAGAGCCTGCCACTGGCCTCGGAGGCACTGAGGCTGCTGTGACCTCACAAGCACAGCCAGCAGGGGGCGGTGCACACTAACGTATGAGGCACTCACGCT
Source organism: Dromaius novaehollandiae (assembly GCF_036370855.1). NCBI lineage: Eukaryota > Metazoa > Chordata > Aves > Casuariiformes > Dromaiidae > Dromaius > Dromaius novaehollandiae. The sequence continues at coordinate 4,025,301 of NC_088103.1, read as the reverse complement.
GCTGTGACCTCACTAGCACAGCCAGCAGCCAGGAGCCTGCCACTGGCCTAGCAGGCACTGAGGCTGCTGTGACCTCACAACCACAGCCAGCAGCCAGGAGCCTGCCACTGGCGTAGGAGGCAATGAGGCTGCTGTGACCTCATAAGCACAGCCAGCAGCCAGGAGCCTGCCACTGGCCTAGGAGGCACTCAGGCTGCTGTGACCTCAGAAGCACAGGCAGCCGCCATGAGCCTGCCACTGGCCTAGGAGGCACTGAGGGTGCTGTGACCTCAGAAACACAGTCAGAAGCCATGAGCCTGCTACTGGGCTAGGAGGCACTGAGGCTGCTGTGACCTCACAAGCACAGCCAGCACACACGAACCTGCCACTGGCCTCGTAGGCACTGATGCTGCTGTGACCTCCCAAGCACAGCCAGCAGCCAGGAGCCTGCCACTCGCCTGAGAGGCACTGAGGATGCTGTGACCGCACAAGCACAGCCAGCAGCCAGCAGCCTGCCACTGGCCTAGGAGGCACTGAGGCTGCTGTGACCTCACAAGCACAGCCAGCAGCCATTAGCCTGCCACTGGCCTAGGAGGCACTGAGGCTGCTGTGACCTCACAAGCACAGCCAGCAGCCAGGAGCCTGCCACTGGCCTTGGAGGCACTGAGGCAGCTGTGAGCTCACAAGCACAGCCAGCAGCCAGGAGCCTGCCACTGGCCTTGGGGGCACTGAGGCTGCTGTGACCTCACAAGCACAGCCAGAAGCCCTGAGCCTGCCACTGGTCGAGGAGGCACTCAGATTGCAGTGACCTCACAAGCACAGCCAGCAGCCAGGAGCCTGCCACTGGCCGAGGAGGCACTGAGTCTGCTGTGACCTCACAAGCACAGCCAGCAGCCGTGAGCCTGCCACTGGGCTAGGAGGCACTGAGGCTGATGTGACCTCACAAGCACAGCCAGCAGCCAGGAGCCTGCCACTGGCCTGGGAGGCACTGAGGCTGCTGTGACCTCCCAAGCACAGCCAGCACACACGAACCTGCCACTGGCCTCGTAGGCACTGATGCTGCTGTGACCTCCCAAGCACAGCCAGCAGCCAGGAGCCTGCCACTCGCCTGAGAGGCACTGAGGATGCTGTGACCGCACAAGCACAGCCAGCAGCCAGCAGCCTGCCACTGGCCTAGGAGGCACTGAGGCTGCTGTGACCTCACAAGCACAGCCAGCAGCCATTAGCCTGCCACTGGCCTAGGAGGCACTGAGGCTGCTGTGACCTCACAAGCACAGCCAGCAGCCAGGAGCCTGCCACTGGCCTTGGAGGCACTGAGGCAGCTGTGAGCTCACAAGCACAGCCAGGAGCCAGGAGCCTGCCACTGGCCTTGGGGGCACTGAGGCTGCTGTGACCTCACAAGCACAGCCAGAAGCCCTGAGCCTGCCACTGGTCGAGGAGGCACTCAGACTGCAGTGACCTCACAAGCACAGCCAGCAGCCAGGAGCCTGCCACTGGCCGAGGAGGCACTGAGTCTGCTGTGACCTCACAAGCACAGCCAGCAGCCGTGAGCCTGCCACTGGGCTAGGAGGCACTGACGCTGATGTGACCTCACAAGCACAGCCAGCAGCCAGGAGCCTGCCACTGGCCTGGGAGGCACTGAGGCTGCTGTGACCTCCCAAGCACAGCCAGCACACAGGAGCTTGCCACTGGCCGAGGAGGCACTCAGGCTGCTGTGACCTCCCAAGCACAGCCAGCAGCCATGAGCCTGCCACCGTCCTAGGAGGCACTGAAGCTGCTGTGACCTCACAAGCTCAGCCAGCAGCCAGGAGCCTGCCACTGGCCTAGGAGGCACTGAGACTGCTGTGACCTCACAAGCACAGTCAGCACCAGCAGCCTGCCACTGGCCGAGGAGGCACTCAGGATGCTGTGACCTCCCAAGCACAGCCAGCAGCCAGGAGCCTGCCACTGGCATAGGAGGCACTGAGGCTGCTGTGACCTCACAAGCACAGCCAGCAGCCAGGAGCCTGCCACTGGCCGAGGAGGCACTCAGGCTGCTGTGACCTCCGCAAGCACAGCCAGCAGCCATGAGCCTGCCACTGACTAGGAGGCACTCAGGCTGCTATGACCTCTCAAGGACAACCAGCAGCCAGGAGCCTGCCACTGACCTTGGAGTCACTGAGGCTGCTGTGACATCACAAGCACAGCCTGCAGCCATAAGCCAGCCACTGGCCTACGAGGCACTCAGGCTGCTGTGACCTCACAACCACAGCCACAGGGGGCGCAGCACACAAACATATGAGGAACGGTGTCTGCTGTGACCTCAGAATCACAGGCAGCCTCCATGAGCCTGCCACTGGCCTAGGAGGCACTGAGGCTGCTGTGACCTCACAAGCACAGCCAGCAGCCAGAAGCCTGTCACTGGCCTAGGAGGCACTGAGACAGCTGTGACCTCCCAAGCACAGCCAGCTGCCATGAGCCTGCCTCTGGCCTAGGAGGCACTCAGGCTGCTGTGACCTCACAAACTCAGCAAGCAGTCATGGGCTTTCCTCTGGCCTAGGAGGCACTGAGGCTGCTGTGACCTCACAAGCACAGCCAGCAGCCATGAGCCTGCCACTGGCCTAGGAGGCACTTAAGCTGCTGTGACCTCACAAGCACAGCCAGCAACCAGGAGCCTGCCACTGGCCTATGACGCTCTCAGGCTGCTGTGACCTCACAAGCACAGCCAGCAGCCATGAGTCTGCCACTGGCCTAGGAGGCACTGAGGCTGCTGTGAGCTGCCATGCACAGCCAGCAGCCATGAGCCTGCCACTGGGCTAGGAGGCACTGAGACTGCTGTGACCTCACAACCACAGCCAGCAGCCATGAGCCTGCCACTGGCTTAGGAGGCACTCAGGCTGCTGTGACCTCCCAAACACAGCCAGCAGACAGGAACCTGCCCCTCGCCTAGGAGGCACTGAGGCTGCTGTGACGTCACAAGCACAGCCAGAAGCCATGAGCCTGCCACTGGCCTAGGAGGCACTCAGACTGCTGTGACCTCACAAGCACAGCCAGCAGCCATGAGCCTGCCACTGGCCTCGTAGGCACTGAGGCTGCAGTGACCTCACAAGCACAGCCAGCAGACAGGAACCTGCCACTGGCGTAGGAGGCACTGAGGCTGCTGTCACCTCACAAGCACAGCCAGCAGCCATGAGCCTGCCACTGGCCTAGGAGGCAGGGAGACTGCTGTGACCTCACAACCAGAACCAACTGCCAGGAGCCTGTCGCTGGCCTAGGCGGCACTGAGTCTGCTGTGACCTCACAACTACAGCCAGCAGGGGGCGCTGCTCATTACGTAGCAGGCACTGAGGCTGCTGTGACCTCACAAAGTCAACAAGCAGTCATGGGCTTTCCTCTGGCCTAGGAGGCACTGAGGCTGCTGTGACCTCAGAAGCTCAGCCAGCAGCCATGAGCCTTCCACTGGCCTAGGAGGCACTGAGGCTGCTGTAACCTCACAAGCACAGCCAGCAGCCAGCAGCCTGCCACTAGCCTAGGAGGCACTGAGGCTGCTGTGACCTCACAAGCACAGCCAGCAGCCATGAGCCTGCCACTGACTAGGAGGCACTCAGGCTGCTATGACCGCACAAGGACGACCAGCAGCCAGGAGCGTGCCACTGACCTTGGAGGCACTGAGGCTGCTGTGACCTCACAAGCACAGCCAGCAGACAGGAACCTGCCACTGGGCTAGGAGGCACTCAGGCTGCTGTGACCTCCCAAGCACAGCCAGCAGCCATGAGCCTGCCACTGGCCTAAGAGGCACTGAGGTTGCTGTGACCTCAGAAGCACAGGCAGCCGCCATGAGCCTGCCACTGGCCTAGGAGGCACTGAGGCTTCTGTGACCTCACAAGCACAGCCAGAAGCCATGAGCCTGCCACTGGCCTAGGAGGCACTCAACCTGCTGTGACCTCAAAAGCACAGCCAGAAGCCAGGAGCCTGCCACTGCCCTAGGAGACACTGAAGCTGCTGTGACCTCACAAACACAGCCAGCAGCCAGGAGCCTGCCACTGGCCTGGGAGGCACTGAGGCAGCTGTGACCTCACAAGCACAATCAGCAGGCGGGGCTGCACATTAACGTATGAGACATTGAGGCTGCTGTGACCTCAGAAGTACAGCCAGCAGCCATGAGCCTGCCACTGGCGTAGGAGGCACTCAGCCTGCTGTGACCTCACAAGCACAGCCAGCAGCCAGGAGCCTGCCACGGGCCCCGCAGGCACTCAGACTACTGTGACCTCACAAGCACAGGCAGCAGCCATGAGCCTGCCACTGTCCGAGGAAGCACTTAGGCTGCTGTTACCTCAAAAGCACAGTCAGCAGCCAGGAACCTGCCACTGGCCTAGGAGGCACTGAGGCTGCTGTGACCTCACAAGCACAGCCAGCAACCATGAGCCTGCCACTGGCCTAGGAGGCACTCAGGCTGCTGTGACCTCACAAGCACAGCCAGCAGCCATGAGCCTTCCACTGGCCTAGGAGTCACTCAGCCTGCTGTGACCTCACAATCACAGCCAGCAGCCAGGAACCTGCCACTGACGTCGGACGCACTGAGGCTGCTGTGACCTCACAAGTACAGCCAGAAGCCAAGAGGCTGCCACTGGCCTCGGAGGCACTGAGGCTGCTGTGACCTCACAAGCACAGCCAGCAGGGGGCGGTGCACACTAACGTATGAGGCACTCACGCTGCTGTGACCTCACTAGCACAGCCAGCAGCCAGGAGCCTGCCACTGGCCTAGCAGGCACTGAGGCTGCTGTGACCTCACAACCACAGCCAGCAGCCAGGAGCCTGCCACTGGCGTAGGAGGCAATGAGGCTGCTGTGACCTCATAAGCACAGCCAGCAGCCAGGAGCCTGCCACTGGCCTAGGAGGCACTCAGGCTGCTGTGACCTCCCAAACACAGCCAGCAGCCAGGAGCCTGCCACAGACCTAGGAGGTACTGAGGCTGCTGTGACCTCACAAACACAGCCAGAAGCCATGAGCCTGCTACTGGGCTAGGAGGCACTGAGGCTGCTGTGACCTCACAAGCACAGCCAGCACACACGAACCTGCCACTGGCCTCGTAGGCACTGATGTTGCTGTGACCTCCCAAGCACAGCCAGCAGCCAGGAGCCTGCCACTGTCCTAGGAGGCACGGAGGCTGCTGTGACCTCACAAGCACAGCCAGGATCCATGAGCCTGCCACTGGCCTTGGAGGCACTGAGGCAGCTGTGACCTCACAAGCACAGCCAGCAGCCAGGAGCCTGCCACTGGCCTTGGGGGCACTGAGGCTGCTGTGACCTCACAAGCAGAGCCAGAAGCCATGAGCCTGCCACTGGTCGAGGAGGCACTCAGACTGCAGTGACCTCACAAGCACAGCCAGCAGCCAGGAGCCTGCCACTGGCCGAGAAGGCACTGAGTCTGCTGTGACCTCACAAGCACAGCCAGCAGCCGTGAGCCTGCCACTGGGCTAGGAGGCACTGAGGCTGCTGTGACCTCCCAAGCACAGCCAGCAGCCATGAGCCTGCCACTGGCCTCGGAGGCACTCAGGCTGCTGTGACCTCACAAGCACAGCCAGCACCAGCAGCCTGCCACTGGCCGAGGAGGCACTCACGCTGCTGTGACCTCCGCAAGCACAGCCAGCAGCCATGAGCCTGCCACTGACTAGGAGGCACTCAGGCTGCTGGGACCTCACAAGCACAGCCAGCAGCCAGGAGCCTGCCACTGGCCTATGATGCACTGAGGCTGCTGTGACCTCACAAGCACAGCCAGCAGCCAGGAGCCTGCCACTGGCGTATGAGGCACTCAGGCTGCTGTGACCTCACAAGCACAGCCAGCAGCCAGGAGCCTGGCACTGGCCTAGGAGGCACTGAGGCTGCTGTGACCTCACAAGCACAGCCAGCAGCCAAGAGCCTGCCACTGGCCTATGATGCACTGAGGCTGCTGTGACCTCACAAGCACAGCCAGCAGCCAGGAGCCTGCCACTGGCGTAGGAGGCACTCAGGCTGCTGTGACCTCACAAGCACAGCCAGCAGACAGAAACCTGCCACTAGCGTAGGAGGCACTGAGGCTGCTGTGACCTCACAAGCACAGCCAGCAGCCAGGAGCCTGCCACTGGCGTAGGAGGCACTCAGGCTGCTGTGACCTCACAAGCACAGCCAGCAGACAGAAACCTGCCACTGGCGTAGGAGGCACTCAGGCTGCTGTGACCTCACAAGCACATCCAGCAGACAGAAACCTGCCACTAGCGTAGGAGGCACTGAGGCTGCTGAGACCTCACAAACACAGCCAGCAGGGGGCGCAGCACACTAACGTATGAGGAACGGTGTGTGCTGTGACCTCAGATGCACAGCCAGCAGCCATGAGCCTGCCACTGGCGTCGGATGCACTGAGGCTGCTGTGACCTCACAAGCACAGCCAGAAGCCAAGAGGCTGCCACTGGCCTCGGAGGCACTGATGCTGCTGTGACCTCCCAAGCACAGCCAGCAGGGGGCGGTGCACACTAACATATGAGGCACTGAGGCTGCCGTGACCTCACTAGCAGAGCCAGCAGCCAGGAGACTGACACTGGTCTAGCAAGCACTCAGCCAGCTGTGACCTCACAAGCACAGCCAGCAGCCAGGAGCCTGCCACTGGCCTTGGAGGAACTCAGGCTGCTGTGAACTGACAAGCACAGCCAGCAGCCAGGAGCCTGCTACTGGCCTAGGCGGCACTCAGGCTGCTGTGACGTCACAAGCACAGCCAGAAGCCAGGAACCTGCCACTGACTAGGAGGCATTCAGGCTGCTATGAGCTCACAAGGACAACCAGCAGCCATGAGCCTGCCACTGACCTCGGAGGGACTGAGGCTGCTGTGACCTCCCAAGCACAGCCAGCAGCCATGAGCCTGCCACTGGCCTAGGAGGCTGCTGTGACCTCACAAGCACAGCCAGCAGCCATGAGCTTGCCACTGGCCTAGGAGGCAATGAGGCTGCTGTGACCTCACAAGCACAGCCAGCAGCCAGGAGCCTGCCACTGGCCTAGGAGACACTGAGGCTGCTGTCACCTCACAAGCACAGCCAGCAGCCAGGAGATGCCACTGGCGTAGGAGGCACTGAGGCTGCTACGAACTCACAAGCACAGCCCCCAGCCATGAATGAGGAACTGAGCTAGGAGGCATGGAGGCTGCTGTGACCTCACAAGCAGAGCCAGCAGCCAGGAGCCTGCCACTGGACTACGGGGCATTGAGGCTGCGGTGACCTCAGAAGGAGAGCCAGCAGGTGCGCTTTCCACTAACCTAAGATGCCCTGGGGCTGCTTTGACCTCACAAGCACAGCCAGCAGCCATGAACGAGCCACTGGCCTAGGAGGCACTGAGGCTGCTGTGACCTCACAAGCTCAGCCAGCAGCCTGGAGCCTGCCACTGGCCGAGGAGGCACTGAGGCTGCTGTGACCTCACAAGCACAGCCAGCAGACAGGAGCCTGCCACTGGTAAAAGAGTCACTGAGGCTGCTGTGACCTCCCAAGCACAGCCAGCAGGCAGGAGCTTGCCAGTGGTCTAGGAGGTACTTAAGCTGCTGTGAACTCCCAAGCACAGCCAGAAGCCATGACCCTGCCACTGGCCGAGGAGGCACTGAAGCTGCTGTGACCTCACAAGCACAGCCAGCAGGGGGCGCTGCAGGGTTACCCAGAAGGCACTGAGGCTGCTGTGACCTCACAAGCACAGCCAGCAGCCGTGAGCCTGCCACTGGCCTGGGAGGCACTGAGGCTGCTGTGACCACCCAAACACAGCCAGCACCCATGACCATGCCACTGACCTCGGAGGCACTGAGGCTGCTGTGACCTCCCAAGCACAGCTAGCAGCCAGGAGCCTGCCACTGGCCTAGGAGGCACTGAGGCTGCTGTGAACTCACAAGGACAACGAGCAGGGGGCGCTGTAGATTTACCTAGGAGGCACTCAAGCTGCTGTGACCTCACAAGCACAGCCAGCAAGGGGCGCTAGGCACTAACCTAGGAGGCACTGAGGCTGCTGTGACCTCACAAGCACAGCCGGCAGCTATGAGCCTGCCACTGGCCGCAGATGATCGCAGGCTGCTGTGACCTCCCAAGCACAGCCAGCAGCCAGGAGCCTGTCACTGGCCTCGGAGGCACAGAGGCTGCTGTTACCTCACTACCAAAGGCAGCAACCATGAGCCTGCCACTGGCCCTACGAGGCCCTGAGGCTCCTGTGACCTCACAAGGACAGCCAGGTGGGGCGATTGCCACTAACCTATGAGGCACTGAAGCTGGGGTGACCTCACAAGCACAGCCAGGTGGGGCGATTGCCACTAACCTATGAGGCACTGATGCTGCGGTGACCTCACAAGCACAGCCAGCAGCCATGAGCCTGCCACTGGCCTAGGAGGCACTGAGGCTGCTGTGACCTCACAATCTCAGCCAGCAGCCATGATTATGCAACTGACCTCGGAGGCACTGAGGCTGCTGTGACTTGCCAAGCACAGCAAGCAGCCTGGAGCCTGCCACTGGCCTCGGAGGCACTGAGGCTGCTGTGACCTCACAAGCACAGCCGACAGCCATGAGTCTGCCACTGGCCTAGGAGGCATTCAGGCTGCTGTGACCTCACAACCACAGCCAGCAGGGGGCGCTGTAGAGTTACGCAGCACGCACTGAGGCTGCTGTGACCTCACAAGCACAATCAGCAGGCGGGGCTGCACATTAACGTATGAGGCACTGAGGCTGCTGTGACCTCACACCCACAGCCAGCAGCCAGGAGCCTGCCACTGCCCTAGGAGGCAATGAGGCTGCTGTGACTTCATAAGCACAGCCAGCAGCCAGGAGCTTGCCAGTGGTCTAGGAGGTACTTATGCTGCTGTGACCTCACAAGCACAGCCAGCAGCCATGAGCCTGCCACTGGCCTAGGAGGCATTGAGGCTGCTGTGACCTCACAAGCACAGCCAGCAGGCAGGAGCTTGCCAGTGGTCTAGGAGGCACTGAGGCTGCTGTGACCTCCCAAGCACAGCCAGTAGGCAGGAGCTTGCCAGTGGTCTAGGAGGTACTTAAGCTGCTGTGAACTCCCAAGCACAGCCAGCAGCCATGCGCCTGCCACTGGCCGAGGAGGCACTGAGGCTGCTGTGACCTCACAAGCACAGCCAGCAGGGGGCGCTGCAGGGTTACCCAGCAGGCACTGAGGCTGCTCTGACCTCACAAGCACAGCCAGCAGGCGTGAGCCTGCCAGCGGCCTCAGAGGCACAGAGGCTGCTGTGACCACCCAAACACAGCCAGCAGCCATGAGCATGCCACTGACCTCGGAGGCACTGAGGCTGCTGTGACCTCTCAACCACAGCCAGCAGACAGGAGCCTGCCACTGGCCTAGTAGGCATTCAGGCTGCTGTGACCTCACAAGCACAGCCAGCAGCCAGGAGCCTGCCACTGGCATAGGAGGCACTGAGGCTGCTATGAACTCACAAGCACAGCCAGCAGCCATGAAAGAGGCACTGAGCTAGGAGGCACTGAGGCTGCTGTGACCTCAGAAGCACAGCCAGCAGACAGGAGCCTGCCACTGGCCTGCGGGGCATTGAGGCTGCGGTGACCTCAGAAGGACAGCCAGCAGGTGCGCTTTCCACTAACCTAAGAGGCCCTGGGGCTGCTTTGACCTCACAAGCACAGCCAGCAGCCATGAACGAGCCACTGGCCTAGGAGGCATTCAGCCTGCTGTGACCTCACAAGCACAGACAGCAGCCAGGAGCCTGCCACTGCCCTGGGAGGCACGGAGGCTGCTGTGACCTCACAAGCACAGCCAGCAGCCAGGAGCCTTCCACTGGCCTAGGAGGCACTGAGGCTGCTGTGACCTCACAAGCACAGCCAGCAGCCAGGAGCCTTCCACTGGCCTAGGAGGTACTGAGGCTGCTGTGACCTCACAAGCTCAGCCAGCAGCCATGAGTCTGCCACTGGCCTAGGAGGCACTGAGGCTGCTGTGACCTCACAAGCACAGCCAGCAGCCATGAGCCTGCCACTGGCCGAGGAGGCACTCAGGCTGCTGTGACCTCCGCAAGCACAGCCAGCAGCCATGAGCCTGCCACTGACTAGGAGGCACTGAGGCTGCTATGACCTCTCAAGGACAACCAGCAGCCAGGAGCCTGCCACTGACCTTGGAGTCACTGAGGCTGCTGTGACATCACAAGCACAGCCTGCAGCCATAAGCCAGCCACTGGCCTACGAGGCACTCAGGCTGCTGGGACCTCACAAGCACAGCCAGCAGGGGGCGCTGCATACTAACGTATGAGGAACGGTGTCTGCTGTGACCTCAGAAGCACAGGCAGCCGCCATGGGCCTGCCACTGGCCTAGGAGGCACTGAGGCTGCTGTGACCTCACAAGCACAGCCAGCAGCCAGGAGCCTGTCACTGGCCTAGGAGGCACTCAGGATGCTGTGACCTCACAAGCACAGCCAGCAGCCAGGAGCCTGTCACTGGCCTAGGAGGCACTCAGGATGCTGTGACCTCGCAAACTCAGCAAGCAGTCATGGGCTTGCCTCTGGCCTAGGAGGCACTCAGGCTGCTGTGACCTCAGAAGCACAGCCAGCAGCCATGAGCCTACCACTGGGCTACGAGGCACTGAGGCTGCTGTGACCTCAGAAGCACAGCCAGTAGCCAGGAGCCTGCCACTGTCCTAGGAGGAACTGAGGCTGCTGTGACCTGCATAAGCACAGCCAGCAGACAGGAAAGTGCCACTGGCCTAGGAGGCACTCAGGCTGCTGTGACCTCACAAGCACAGCCAGCAGCCATGAGCCTGCCCCTGGCCTAGGAGGCAGTGAGACTGCTGTGACCTCACTACCAGAACCAACTGCCAGGAGCCTGTCGCTGGCCTAGGAGCCACTGATGCTGCTGTAACCTCACAAGCACAGCCAGCAGCCAGGAGCCTGCCACTGGTCTAGGAGGCTCTCAGGCTGCTGTGACCTCACAAGCACAGCCAGCAGCCATGAGCCTGCCACTGGCCTAGGAGGCACTGAGGATGCTGTGACCTCACAAGCACAGCCAGCAGCCATGAGCCTGCCACTGGCCTCGGAGGCACTGAGGCAGCTGTGACCTCACAAGCACAACCAGCAGGCGGGGCTGCACATTAACGTATGAGGCACTGAGGCTGCTGTGACGTCACAAGCACAGCCAGCAGCCATGAGCCTGCCACTGGCCTAGGAGGCACTGAGGCTGCTCTGACCTCCCAAGCACAGCCAGCAGCCAGGAGCCTGCCACTGGCCTAGGAGGCACTGAGGCTGCTGTGACCTCACAAGCACAGCCAGCAGCCATGAGCCTGCCACTGGCCTAGGAGGCACTGAGGCTGCTGTGACCTCATAAGCACAGCCAGCAGACAGGAAACTGCCACTGGCGTAGGAGGCACTGAGGCTGCTGTGACCTCATAACCACAGCCAGCAGCCAGGAGACTGCCACTGGCCGAGGAGGCACTGAGGCTGCTGTGACCTCATAAGCACAGCCAGCAGACAGGAAACTGCCACTGGCGTAGGAGGCACTGAGGTTGCTGTGACCTCAGAAGCACAGGCAGCAGCCAGGAGCCTGCCACTGGCCGAGGAGGCACTGAGGCTGCTGTGACCTCACAGGGACAGCCAGCAGCCAGGAGCCTGCCACTGGCCGAGGAGGCACTGAGGCAGCTGTGACCTCACAAGCAGAATCAGCAGGCGGGGCTGCACATTAACGTATGAGGCACTGAGGCTGCTGTGACGTCACAAGCACAGCCAGCAGACAGGAGCCTGCCACTGGCCTAGGAGGCACTGAGGCTGCTGTGACCTCACAAGCAGAGCCAGCAGGCGGGGCTGCACATTAACGTATGAGGCACTGAGGCTGCTGTGACGTCACAAGCACAGCCAGCAGACAGGAGCCTGCCACTGGCCTAGGAGGCACTGAGGCTGCTGTGACCTCACAACCACAGCCAGCAACCAGAAGCCTGCCACTGGCCTATGACGCTCTCAGGCTGCTGTGACCTCACAAGCACAGCCAGCAGCCAGGAGCCTGCCACTGGCCTAGGAGGCACTGAGTCTGCTGTGACCTCCCAAGCACAGCCAGCAGCCAGGAGCCTGCCACTGGCGTAGGAGGCACTGAGTCTGCTGTGACCTCCCAAGCACAGCCAGCAGCCAGGAGCCTGCCACTGGCGTAGGAGGCACTGAGGCTGCTGTGACCGCACAACCACAGCCAGCAGCCATGAGCCTGCCACTGGCGTAGGAGGCACTGAGGCTGCTGTGACCTCATAAGCACAGCCACCAGACAGGAAACTGTCACTGGCCTTGGAGGCACTGGGGTTGCTGTGACCTCAGAAGTACAGGCAGCCGCCATGAGCCTGCCACTGGCCTAGGAGGCAGTGAGGCTGATGTGACCTCACAAGCACAGCCAGCAGCCATGAGCCTGCCACTGGCCTAGGAGGCACTCAGACTGCTGTGACCTCACAAGCACAGCCAGCAGCCAGGAGCCTGCCACTGGCTAGGAGGCACTGAGGCTGCTGTGACCTCACAAGCACAGCCAGCAGACAGGAACCTGCCACTGGCCTGTGAGGCACTGAGGCTGCTGTCACCTCACAAGTACAGCCAGCAGCCAGGAGCCTGCCACTGGCCTAGGAGGCACTCAGGCTACTGTGAGCTCACAAGCAGAGCCAGCAGCCATGAGCCTGCCACTGGCCTAGGAGGCACTGAGGCTGATGTGACCTCACAAGCACAGCCAGAAGCCATGAGTCTGGCAGTGGCCTAGGAGGCACTCAGACTGCTGTGACCTCACAAGCACAGCCAGCAGCCAGGAGCCTGCCACTGGCCTAGGAGGCACTCAGGCTACTGTGAGCTCACAAGCAGAGCCAGCAGCCATGAGCCTGCCACTGGCCTAGGAGGCAGTGAGACTGCTGTGACCTCACAACCAGAACCAACTGCCAGGAGCCTGTCGCTGGCCTAGGAGGCACTGAGGCTGCTGTGACCTCACAACTACAGCCAGCAGGGCACGCTGCTCATTACCTAGCAGGCACTGAGGATGCTGTGACCTCACAAACTCAGCAGCAGCCAGGAGCCTGCCACTGTCCTAGGAGGCAAGGAGGCTGCTGTGACCTCATAAGCACAGCCAGCAGCCAGGAGCCTGCCACTGGCCTAGGAGGCACTCAGACTGCTGTGAAGTCACAAGCACAGCCAGCAGCCAGGAGCCTGCCACTGGCCGAGTAGGCACTGAGGCTGCTGTGACCTCACAAGCACAACCAACTGCCAGGAACCTGCCACTGGCCTAGGAGGCACTGAGGCTGCTGTCACCTCACAAGTACAGCCAGCACCCAGGAGCCTGCCACTGGCCTAGGAGGCACTCAGGCTACTGTGAGCTCACAAGCAGAGCCAGCAGCCATGAGCCTGCCACTGGCCTAGGACGCACTCAGGCTGCTGTGACCTCACAACCAGAACCAACTGCCATGAGCCTGCCACTGGCCTAGGAGGCTCTCAGGCTGCTGTGACCTCACAAGCACAGCCAGCAGCCATGAGCCTGCCACTGGCCTAGGAGGCACTGAGGATGCGGTGACCTCACAAGCACAGCCAGCAGCCATGAGCCTGCCACTGGCCGAGGAGGCACTGAGGCTGCTGTGACCTCACAAGAACAGCCAGCAGCCAGGAGCCTGCCACTGGGCTAGGAGGCACTCAACCTGCTGTGACCTCACAAGCACAATCAGAAGCCATGAGCCTGCCACTGGCGTAGGAGGCACTGAGGCTGCTGTGACCTCACAACCACAGCCAGCAGCCAGCAGCCTGCCACTGGCCTAGGAGGCACTGAGGCTGCTGTGACCTCACAAGAACAGCCAGCAGCCAGGAAACTGCCACTGTCCTAGGAGGCACTGGGGCTGCTGTGACCTCAGAAGCACAGGCAGCCGCCATGAGCCTGCCACTGGCCTAGGAGGCACTGAGGCTGCTGTGACCTCACAAGCACAGCCAGCAGCCAGGAGCCTGCCACTGGCCTAGGAGGCACTCAGGCTACTGTGAGCTCACAAGCAGAGCCAGCAGCCAGGAGCCTGCCACTGGCCTAGGAGGCACTGAGGCTGATGTGACCTCACAAGCACAGCCAGAAGCCATGAGTCTGGCACTGGCCTGTGAGGCACTCAGACTGCTGTGACCTCACAAGCACAGCCAGCAGCCAGGAACCTGCCACTGGCCGAGGAGGCACTGAGGCTGCTGTGACCTCACAGGGACAGACAGCAGCCAGGAGCCTGCCACTGGGCTAGGAGGCACTGAGGCAGCTGTGACCTCACAAGCAGAATCAGCAGGCGGGGCTGCACATTAACGTATGAGGCACTGAGGCTGCTGTGACGTCACAAGCACAGCCAGCAGACAGGAGCCTGCCACTGGCCTAGGAGGCACTGAGGCTGCTGTGACCTCACAACCACAGCCAGCAACCAGAAGCCTGCCACTGGCCTATGACGCTCTCAGGCTGCTGTGACCTCCCAAGCACAGCCAGCAGCCAGGAGCCTGCCACTGTCCTAGGAGGCACTGAGGCTGCTGTGACCTCATAACCACAGCCACCAGACAGGAGCCTGCCACTGGCCGAGGAGGCACTGAGGCTGCTGTGACCTCATAAGCACAGCCAGCAGACAGGAAACTGCCACTGGCGTAGGAGGCACTGAGGCTGCTGTGACGTCACAAGCACAGCCAGCAGCCATGAGCCTGGCACTGGCCTAGGAGGCTCTCAGGCTGCTGTGACCTCCCAAGCACAGCCAGCAGCCAGGAGCCTGCCACTGGCCGAGGAGGCACTGAGGCTGCTGTGACCTCACAGGGACAGACAGCAGCCAGGAGCCTGCCACTGGGCTAGGAGGCACTGAGGCAGCTGTGACCTCACAAGCAGAATCAGCAGGCGGGGCTGCACATTAACGAATGAGGCACTGAGGCTGCTGTGACGTCACAAGCACAGCCAGCAGACAGGAGCCTGCCACTGGCCTAGGAGGCACTGAGGCAGCTGTGACCTCACAAGCACAACCAGCAGGCGGGGCTGCACATTAACGTATGAGGCACTGAGGCTGCTGTGACGTCACAAGCACAGCCAGCAGACAGGAGCCTGCCACTGGCCTAGGAGGCACTGAGGCTGCTGTGACCTCACAACCACAGCCAGCAACCAGAAGCCTGCCACTGGCCTATGACGCTCTCAGGCTGCTGTGACCTCACAAGCACAGCCAGCAGCCAGGAGCCTGCCACTGGCCTAGGAGGCACTGATTCTGCTGTGACCTCACAAGCACAGCCAGCAGCCAGGAGCCTGCCACTGGCATAGGAGGCACTGAGTCTGCTGTGACCTCCCAAGCACAGCCAGCAGCCAGCAGCCTGCCACTGGCGTAGGAGGCACTGAGGCTGCTGTGACCGCACAACCACAGCCAGCAGCCATGAGCCTGCCACTGGCGTAGGAGGCACTGAGGCTGCTGTGACCTCATAAGCACAGCCACCAGACAGGAAACTGTCACTGGCCTTGGAGGCACTGGGGTTGCTGTGACCTCAGAAGCACAGGCAGCCGCCATGAGCCTGCCACTGGCCTAGGAGGCAGTGAGGCTGATGTGACCTCACAAGCACAGCCAGCAGCCATGAGCCTGCCACTGGCCTAGGAGGCACTCAGACTGCTGTGACCTCACAAGCACAGCCAGCAGCCAGGAGCCTGCCACTGGCCGAGGAGGCACTGAGGCTGCTGTGACCTCACAAGCACAGCCAGCAGACAGGAACCTGCCACTGGCCTGTGAGGCACTGAGGCTGCTGTCACCTCACAAGTACAGCCAGCAGCCAGGAGCCTGCCACTGGCCTAGGAGGCACTGAGGCTGCTGTGACCTCACAAGCACAGCCAGCAGCCATGAGCCTGCCACTGGCCTAGGAGGCACTGAGGCTGATGTGACCTCACAAGCACAGCCAGCAGCCAGGAGCCTGCCACTGGCCGAGGAGGCACTGAGGCTGCTGTGACCTCACAAGCACAGCCAGCAGACAGGAACCTGCCACTGGCCTATGAGGCACTGAGGCTGCTGTCACCTCACAAGTACAGCCAGCAGCCAGGAGCCTGCCACTGGCCTAGGAGGCACTCAGGCTACTGTGAGCTCACAAGCAGAGCCAGCAGCCATGAGCCTGCCACTGGCCTAGGAGGCAGTGAGACTGCTGTGACCTCACAACCAGAACCAACTGCCAGGAGCCTGTCGCTGGCCTAGGAGGCACTGAGGCTGCTGAGAGCTCACAAACACAGCCAGCAGCCAGGAGCCTGTCGCTGGCCTAGGAGGCACTGAGGCTGCTGTGACCTCCCAAGCACAGCCAGCAGCCAGGAAGTTGCCACTGGCCTAGGAGGCACTGAGGCTGCTGTGAGCTCACAAGAACAGCCAGCAGCCAGGAGCCTGCCACTGGCCTAGGAGGCACTGAGGCTGCTGTGACCTCATAACCACAGCCAGCAGCCAGGAGCCTGCCACTGGCCGAGGAGGCACTGAGGCTGCTGTGACCTCATAAGCACAGCCAGCAGACAGGAAACTGCCACTGGCGTAGGAGGCACTCAGGCTGCTGTGACCTCAGAAGCACAGGCAGTCTCCATGAGCCTGCCACTGGCCTAGGAGGCACTCAGGCTGCTGTGACGTCACAAGCACAGCCAGCAGCCATGAGCCTGGCACTGGCCTAGGAGGCTCTCAGGCTGCTGTGACCTCCCAAGCACAGCCAGCAGCCAGGAGCCTGCCACTGGCCGAGGAGGCACTGAGGCTGCTGTGACCTCACAGGGACAGACAGCAGCCAGGAGCCTGCCACTGGGCTAGGAGGCACTGAGGCAGCTGTGACCTCACAAGCAGAATCAGCAGGCGGGGCTGCACATTAACGAATGAGGCACTGAGGCTGCTGTGACCTCACAAGCACAGCCAGCAGACAGGAGCCTGCCACTGGCCTAGGAGGCACTGAGGCAGCTGTGACCTCACAAGCACAACCAGCAGGCGGGGCTGCACATAAACGTATGAGGCACTGAGGCTGCTGTGTCGTCACAAGCACAGCCAGCAGACAGGAGCCTGCCACTGGCCTAGGAGGCACTGAGGCTGCTGTGACCTCACAACCACAGCCAGCAGCCAGGAGCCTGCCACTGGCCTATGACGCTCTCAGGCTGCTGTGACCTCACAAGCACAGCCAGCAGCCAGGAGCCTGCCACTGGCCTAGGAGGCACTGAGTCTGCTGTGACCTCACAAGCACAGCCAGCAGCCAGGAGCCTGCCACTGGCATAGGAGGCACTGAGTCTGCTGTGACCTCCCAAGCACAGCCAGCAGCCAGGAGCCTGCCACTGGCGTAGGAGGCACTGAGGCTGCTGTGACCGCACAACCACAGCCAGCAGCCATGAGCCTGCCACTGGCCTAGGAGGCACTGAGGCTGCTGTGACCTCATAAGCACAGCCACCAGACAGGAAACTGTCACTGGCCTTGGAGGCACTGGGGTTGCTGTGACCTCAGAAGCACAGGCAGCCGCCATGAGCCTGCCACTGGCCTAGGAGGCAGTGAGGCTGATGTGACCTCACAAGCACAGCCAGCAGCCATGAGCCTGCCACTGGCCTAGGAGGCACTCAGACTGCTGTGACCTCACAAGCACAGCCAGCAGCCAGGAGCCTGCCACTGGCCGAGTAGGCACTGAGGCTGCTGTGACCTCACAAGCACAGCCAGCAGACAGGAACCTGCCACTGGCCTGTGAGGCACTGAGGCTGCTGTCACCTCACAAGTACAGCCAGCAGCCAGGAGCCTGCCACTGGCCGAGGAGGCACTCAGGCTACTGTGAGCTCACAAGCAGAGCCAGCAGCCATGAGCCTGCCACTGGCCTAGGAGGCACTGAGGCTGATGTGACCTCACAAGCACAGCCAGAAGCCATGAGTCTGGCACTGGCCTAGGAGGCACTCAGACTGCTGTGACCTCACAAGCACAGCCAGCAGCCAGGAGCCTGCCACTGGCCGAGGAGGCACTGAGGCTGCTGTGACCTCACAAGCACAGCCAGCAGACAGGAACCTGCCACTGGCCTATGAGGCACTGAGGCTGCTGTCACCTCACAAGTACAGCCAGCAGCCAGGAGCCTGCCACTGGCCTAGGAGGCACTCAGGCTACTGTGAGCTCACAAGCAGAGCCAGCAGCCATGAGCCTGCCACTGGCCTAGGAGGCAGTGAGACTGCTGTGACCTCACAACCAGAACCAACTGCCAGGAGCCTGTCGCTGGCCTAGGAGGCACTGAGGCTGCTGAGAGCTCACAAACACAGCCAGCAGCCAGGAGCCTGTCGCTGGCCTAGGAGGCACTGAGGCTGCTGTGACCTCCCAAGCACAGCCAGCAGCCAGGAAGTTGCCACTGGCCTAGGAGGCACTGAGGCTGCTGTGACCTCACAAACACAGCCAGCAGGCAGGAGCCTGCCACTGGCCTAGGAGGCTCTCAGGCTGCTGTGACCTCACAAGCACAGCCAGCAGCCATGAGCCTGCCACTGGCCTAGGAGGCACTGAGGCTGATGTGACCTCACAAGCACAGCCAGAAGCCATGAGTATGGCACTGGCCTAGGAGGCACTCAGACTGCTGTGACCTCAGAAGCACAGCCAGCAGCCAGGAGCCTGCCACTGTCCTAGGAGGCACTGAGGCTGCTGTGACCTCATAACCACAGGCAGCAGACAGGAGCCTGCCACTGGCCGAGGAGGCACTGAGGCTGCTGTGACCTCATAAGCACAGCCACCAGACAGGAAACTGCCACTGGCGTAGGAGGCACTGAGGTTGCTGTGACCTCAGAAGCACAGGCAGTCTCCATGAGCCTGCCACTGGCCTAGGAGGCACTCAGGCTGCTGTGACGTCACAAGCACAGCCAGCAGCCATGAGCCTGGCACTGTCCTAGGAGGCTCTCAGGCTGCTGTGACCTCCCAAGCACAGCCAGCAGCCAGGAGCCTGCCACTGGCCGAGGAGGCACTGAGGCTGCTGTGACCTCACAGGGACAGACAGCAGCCAGGAGCCTGCCATTGGGCTAGGAGGCACTGAGGCAGCTGTGACCTCACAAGCAGAATCAGCAGGCGGGGCTGCACATTAACGTATGAGGCACTGAGGCTGCTGTGACGTCACAAGCACAGCCAGCAGACAGGAGCCTGCCACTGGCCTAGGAGGCACTGAGGCAGCTGTGACCTCACAAGCACAACCAGCAGGCGGGGCTGCACATTAACGTATGAGGCACTGAGGCTGCTGTGACGTCACAAGCACAGCCAGCAGACAGGAGCCTGCCACTGGCCTAGGAGGCACTGAGGCTGCTGTGACCTCACAACCACAGCCAGCAACCAGAAGCCTGCCACTGGCCTATGACGCTCTCAGGCTGCTGTGACCTCACAAGCACAGCCAGCAGCCAGGAGCCTGCCACTGGCCTAGGAGGCACTGAGGCTGCTGTGACCTCCCAAGCACAGCCAGCAGCCAGGAGCCTGCCACTGGCGTAGGAGGCACTGAGTCTGCTGTGACCTCCCAAGCACAGCCAGCAGCCAGGAGCCTGCCACTGGCGTAGGAGGCACTGAGGCTGCTGTGACCGCACAACCACAGCCAGCAGCCATGAGACTGCCACTGGCCTAGGAGGCACCCAGGCTGCTGTGACCTCAGAAGCACAGCCACCAGACAGGAAACTGTCACTGGCCTTGGAGGCACTGGGGTTGCTGTGACCTCAGAAGCACAGGCAGCCGCCATGAGCCTGCCACTGGCCTAGGAGGCTCTGAGGCTGCTGTGACCTCAGAAGCTCAGCCAGCAGCCATGAGCCTGCCACTGGCCTAGGAGGCACTCAGACTGCTGTGACCTCACAAGCACAGCCAGCAGCCAGGAGCCTGCCACTGGCCGAGGAGGCACTGAGGCTGCTGTGACCTCACAAGCACAGCCAGCAGACAGGAACCTGCCACTGGCCTATGAGGCACTGAGGCTGCTGTCACCTCACAAGTACAGCCAGCAGCCAGGAGCCTGCCACTGGCCTAGGAGGCACTCAGGCTACTGTGAGCTCACAAGCAGAGCCAGCAGCCATGAGCCTGCCACTGGCCTAGGAGGCAGTGAGACTGCTGTGACCTCACAACCAGAACCAACTGCCAGGAGCCTGTCGCTGGCCTAGGAGGCACTGAGGCTGCTGAGAGCTCACAAACACAGCCAGCAGCCAGGAGCCTGTCGCTGGCCTAGGAGGCACTCACGCTGCTGTGACCTCCCAAGCACAGCCAGCAGCCAGGAAGTTGCCACTGGCCTAGGAGGCACTGAGGCTGCTGTGACCTCACAAGCACAGCCAGCAGGCAGGAGCCTGCCACTGGCCTAGGAGGCTCTCAGGCTGCTGTGACCTCACAAGCACAGCCAGCAGCCATGAGCCTGCCACTGGCCTAGGAGGCACTGAGGCTGATGTGACCTCACAAGCACAGCCAGAAGCCATGAGTATGGCACTGGCCTAGGAGGCACTCAGACTGCTGTGACCTCAGAAGCACAGCCAGCAGCCAGGAGCCTGCCACTGTCCTAGGAGGCACTGAGGCTGCTGTGACCTCATAACCACAGGCAGCAGACAGGAGCCTGCCACTGGCCGAGGAGGCACTGAGGCTGCTGTGACCTCATAAGCACAGCCAGCAGACAGGAAACTGCCACTGGCGTAGGAGGCACTGAGGTTGCTGTGACCTCAGAAGCACAGGCAGTCTCCATGAGCCTGCCACTGGCCTAGGAGGCACTCAGGCTGCTGTGACGTCACAAGCACAGCCAGCAGCCATGAGCCTGGCACTGTCCTAGGAGGCTCTCAGGCTGCTGTGACCTCCCAAGCACAGCCAGCGGCCAGGAGCCTGCCACTGGCCGAGGAGGCACTCAGGCTGCTGTGACCTCACAGGGACAGACAGCAGCCAGGAGCCTGCCATTGGGCTAGGAGGCACTGAGGCAGCTGTGACCTCACAAGCAGAATCAGCAGGCGGGGCTGCACATTAACGTATGAGGCACTGAGGCTGCTGTGACGTCACAAGCACAGCCAGCAGACAGGAGCCTGCCACTGGCCTAGGAGGCACTGAGGCAGCTGTGACCTCACAAGCACAACCAGCAGGCGGGGCTGCACATTAACGTATGAGGCACTGAGGCTGGTGTGACGTCACAAGCACAGCCAGCAGACAGGAGCCTGCCACTGGCCTAGGAGGCACTGAGGCTGCTGTGACCTCACAACCACAGCCAGCAACCAGGAGCCTGCCACTGGCCTAGGAGGCACTGAGGCTGCTGTGACCTCACAACCACAGCCAGCAACCAGAAGCCTGCCACTGGCCTATGACGCTCTCAGGCTGCTGTGACCTCACAAGCACAGCCAGCAGCCAGGAGCCTGCCACTGGCCGAGGAGGCACTGAGGCTGCTGTGACCTCACAAGCACAGCCAGCAGCCAGGAACCTGCCACTGGCCTGTGAGGCACTGAGGCTGCTGTCACCTCACAAGTACAGCCAGCAGCCAGGAGCCTGCCACTGGCCTAGGAGGCACTCAGGCTACTGTGAGCTCACAAGCAGAGCCAGCAGCCATGAGCCTGCCACTGGCCTAGGAGGCACTGAGGCTGATGTGACCTCACAAGCACAGCCAGAAGCCATGAGTCTGGCACTGGCCTGTGAGGCACTCAGACTGCTGTGACCTCAGAAGCACAGCCAGCAGACAGGAACCTGCCACTGGCCTATGAGGCACTGAGGCTGCTGTCACCTCACAAGTACAGCCAGCAGCCAGGAGCCTGCCACTGGCCTAGGAGGCACTCAGGCTACTGTGAGCTCACAAGCAGAGCCAGCAGCCATGAGCCTGCCACTGGCCTCGGAGGCAGTGAGACTGCTGTGATCTCACAAGCACAGCCAGCAGCCAGGAGCCTGCCACTGGCCGAGTAGGCACTGAGGCTGCTGTGACCTCACAACCAGAACCAACTGCCAGGAACCTGCCACTGGCCGAGGAGGCACTGAGGCTGCTGTGACCTCACAAGCACAGCCAGCAGACAGGAACCTGCCACTGGCCTATGAGGCACTGAGGCTGCTGTCACCTCACAAGTACAGCCAGCAGCCAGGAGCCTGCCACTGGCCTAGGAGGCACTCAGGCTGCTGTGACGTCACAAGCACAGCCAGCAGCCATGAGCCTGGCACTGTCCTAGGAGGCTCTCAGGCTGCTGTGACCTCCCAAGCACAGCCAGCAGCCAGCAGCCTGCCACTGGCCGAGGAGGCACTGAGGCTGCTGTGACCTCACAGGGACAGACAGCAGCCAGGAGCCTGCCATTGGGCTAGGAGGCACTGAGGCAGCTGTGACCTCACAAGCAGAATCAGCAGGCGGGGCTGCACATTAACGTATGAGGCACTGAGGCTGCTGTGACGTCACAAGCACAGCCAGCAGACAGGAGCCTGCCACTGGCCTAGGAGGCACTGAGGCAGCTGTGACCTCACAAGCACAACCAGCAGGCGGGGCTGCACATTAACGTATGAGGCACTGAGGCTGGTGTGACGTCACAAGCACAGCCAGCAGACAGGAGCCTGCCACTGGCCTAGGAGGCACTGAGGCTGCTGTGACCTCACAACCACAGCCAGCAACCAGGAGCCTGCCACTGGCCTAGGAGGCACTGAGGCTGCTGTGACCTCACAACCACAGCCAGCAACCAGAAGCCTGCCACTGGCCTATGACGCTCTCAGGCTGCTGTGACCTCACAAGCACAGCCAGCAGCCAGGAGCCTGCCACTGGCCGAGGAGGCACTGAGGCTGCTGTGACCTCACAAGCACAGCCAGCAGCCAGGAACCTGCCACTGGCCTGTGAGGCACTGAGGCTGCTGTCACCTCACAAGTACAGCCAGCAGCCAGGAGCCTGCCACTGGCCTAGGAGGCACTCAGGCTACTGTGAGCTCACAAGCAGAGCCAGCAGCCATGAGCCTGCCACTGGCCTAGGAGGCACTGAGGCTGATGTGACCTCACAAGCACAGCCAGAAGCCATGAGTCTGGCACTGGCCTGTGAGGCACTCAGACTGCTGTGACCTCAGAAGCACAGCCAGCAGACAGGAACCTGCCACTGGCCTATGAGGCACTGAGGCTGCTGTCACCTCACAAGTACAGCCAGCAGCCAGGAGCCTGCCACTGGCCTAGGAGGCACTCAGGCTACTGTGAGCTCACAAGCAGAGCCAGCAGCCATGAGCCTGCCACTGGCCTAGGAGGCACTGGGGTTGCTGTGACCTCATAAGCACAGCCAGCAGACAGGAAACTGCCACTGGCGTAGGAGGCACTGAGGCTGCTGTGACCTCACAACCACAGCCAGCAGCCAGGAGCCTGCCACTGGCCTAGGAGGCACTCAGGCTGCTGTGACCTCACAAGCACAGCCAGCAGCCAGGAGCCTGCCACTGGCGTAGGAGGCACTGAGGCTGCTGTGACCTCACAAGCACAGCCAGCAGACAGGAACCTGCCACTGGCCTATGAGGCACTGAAGCTGCTGTCACCTCACAAGTACAGCCAGCAGCCAGGAGCCTGCCACTGGCCTAGGAGGCACTCAGGCTACTGTGAGCTCACAAGCAGAGCCAGCAGCCATGAGCCTGCCACTGGCCTCGGAGGCAGTGAGACTGCTGTGATCTCACAAGCACAGCCAGCAGCCAGGAGCCTGCCACTGGCCGAGTAGGCACTGAGGCTGCTGTGACCTCACAACCAGAACCAACTGCCAGGAACCTGCCACTGGCCGAGGAGGCACTGAGGCTGCTGTGACCTCACAAGCACAGCCAGCAGACAGGAACCTGCCACTGGCCTATGAGGCACTGAGGCTGCTGTCACCTCACAAGTACAGCCAGCAGCCAGGAGCCTGCCACTGGCCTAGGAGGCACTCAGGCTACTGTGAGCTCACAAGCAGAGCCAGCAGCCATGAGCCTGCCACTGGCCTAGGAGGCACTGAGGCTGCTGTGACCTCACAACCAGAACTAACTGCCAGGAGCCTGTCGCTGGCCTAGGAGACACTGAGGCTGCTGTGACCTCACAAGCACAGCCAGCAGACAGGAACCTGCCACTGGCCTGTGAGGCACTGAGGCTGCTGTCACCTCACAAGTACAGCCAGCAGCCAGGAGCCTGCCACTGGCCTAGGAGGCACTCAGGCTACTGTGAGCTCACAAGCACACCCAGTAGCCAGGAGCCTGCCACTGGCCTAGGAGGCTCTCAGGCTGCTGTGACCTCACAAGCACAGCCAGCAGCCATGAGCCTGCCACTGGCCTAGGAGGCACTGAGGATGCGGTGACCTCACAAGCACAGCCAGCAGCCATGAGCCTGCCACTGGCCGAGGAGGCACTGAGGCTGCTGTGACCTCACAAGAACAGCCAGCAGCCAGGAGCCTGCCACTGGGCTAGGAGGCACTGAGGCAGCTGTGACCTCCCAAGCACAATCAGAAGCCATAAGCCTGCCACTGGCGCAGGAGGCACTGAGGCTGCTGTGACCTCACAAGCACAGCCAGCAGCCAGGAGCCTGCCACTGGCCTAGGAGGCACTGAGGCTGCTGTGACCTCACAAGAACAGCCAGCAGCCATGAGCCTGCCACTGTCCTAGGAGGCACTGGGGCTGCTGTGACCTCAGAAGCACAGGCAGCCGCCATGAGCCTGCCACTGGCCTAGGAGGCACTGAGGCTGCTGTGACCTCACAAGCACAGCCAGCAGCCAGGAGCCTGCCACTGGCCTAGGAGGCACTCAGGCTACTGTGAGCTCACAAGCAGAGCCAGCAGCCAGGAGCCTGCCACTGGCCTAGGAGGCACTGAGGCTGATGTGACCTCACAAGCACAGCCAGCAGCCAGGAGCCTGCCACTGGCCTGTGAGGCACTCAGACTGCTGTGACCTCACAAGCACAGCCAGCAGCCAGGAGCCTGCCACTGGCCGAGGAGGCACTGAGGCTGCTGTGACCTCACAGGGACAGACAACAGCCAGGAGCCTGCCACTGGGCTAGGAGGCACTGAGGCAGCTGTGACCTCACAAGCAGAATCAGCAGGCGGGGCTGCACATTAACGTATGAGGCACTGAGGCTGCTGTGACGTCACAAGCACAGCCAGCAGCCAGGAGCCTACCACTGGCTAGGAGGCACTGAGGCTGCTGTGACCTCACAACCACAGCCAGCAACCAGACGCCTGCCACTGGCCTATGACGCTCTCAGGCTGCTGTGACCTCCCAAGCACAGCCAGCAGCCAGGAGCCTGCCACTGGCCTAGGAGGCACTCAGGCTACTGTGAGCTCACAAGCAGAGCCAGCAGCCATGAGCCTGCCACTGGCCTAGGAGGCACTGAGGCTGATGTGACCTCACAAGCACAGCCAGAAGCCATGAGTCTGGCACTGGCCTGTGAGGCACTCAGACTGCTGTGACCTCAGAAGCACAGCCAGCAGACAGGAACCTGCCACTGGCCTATGAGGCACTGAGGCTGCTGTCACCTCACAAGTACAGCCAGCAGCCAGGAGCCTGCCACTGGCCTAGGAGGCACTCAGGCTACTGTGAGCTCACAAGCAGAGCCAGCAGCCATGAGCCTGCCACTGGCCTCGGAGGCAGTGAGACTGCTGTGATCTCACAAGCACAGCCAGCAGCCAGGAGCCTGCCACTGGCCGAGTAGGCACTGAGGCTGCTGTGACCTCACAACCAGAACCAACTGCCAGGAACCTGCCACTGGCCGAGGAGGCACTGAGGCTGCTGTGACCTCACAAGCACAGCCAGCAGACAGGAACCTGCCACTGGCCTATGAGGCACTGAGGCTGCTGTCACCTCACAAGTACAGCCAGCAGCCAGGAGCCTGCCACTGGCCTAGGAGGCACTCAGGCTGCTGTGACGTCACAAGCACAGCCAGCAGCCATGAGCCTGGCACTGTCCTAGGAGGCTCTCAGGCTGCTGTGACCTCCCAAGCACAGCCAGCAGCCAGCAGCCTGCCACTGGCCGAGGAGGCACTGAGGCTGCTGTGACCTCACAGGGACAGACAGCAGCCAGGAGCCTGCCATTGGGCTAGGAGGCACTGAGGCTGCTGTGACCTCACAAGCACAGCCAGCAGACAGGAACCTGCCACTGGCCTATGAGGCACTGAAGCTGCTGTCACCTCACAAGTACAGCCAGCAGCCAGGAGCCTGCCACTGGCCTAGGAGGCACTCAGGCTACTGTGAGCTCACAAGCAGAGCCAGCAGCCATGAGCCTGCCACTGGCCTCGGAGGCAGTGAGACTGCTGTGATCTCACAAGCACAGCCAGCAGCCAGGAGCCTGCCACTGGCCGAGTAGGCACTGAGGCTGCTGTGACCTCACAACCAGAACCAACTGCCAGGAACCTGCCACTGGCCGAGGAGGCACTGAGGCTGCTGTGACCTCACAAGCACAGCCAGCAGACAGGAACCTGCCACTGGCCTATGAGGCACTGAGGCTGCTGTCACCTCACAAGTACAGCCAGCAGCCAGGAGCCTGCCACTGGCCTAGGAGGCACTCAGGCTACTGTGAGCTCACAAGCAGAGCCAGCAGCCATGAGCCTGCCACTGGCCTAGGAGGCACTGAGGCTGCTGTGACCTCACAACCAGAACTAACTGCCAGGAGCCTGTCGCTGGCCTAGGAGACACTGAGGCTGCTGTGACCTCACAAGCACAGCCAGCAGACAGGAACCTGCCACTGGCCTGTGAGGCACTGAGGCTGCTGTCACCTCACAAGTACAGCCAGCAGCCAGGAGCCTGCCACTGGCCTAGGAGGCACTCAGGCTACTGTGAGCTCACAAGCACACCCAGTAGCCAGGAGCCTGCCACTGGCCTAGGAGGCTCTCAGGCTGCTGTGACCTCACAAGCACAGCCAGCAGCCATGAGCCTGCCACTGGCCTAGGAGGCACTGAGGATGCGGTGACCTCACAAGCACAGCCAGCAGCCATGAGCCTGCCACTGGCCGAGGAGGCACTGAGGCTGCTGTGACCTCACAAGAACAGCCAGCAGCCAGGAGCCTGCCACTGGGCTAGGAGGCACTGAGGCAGCTGTGACCTCCCAAGCACAATCAGAAGCCATAAGCCTGCCACTGGCGCAGGAGGCACTGAGGCTGCTGTGACCTCACAAGCACAGCCAGCAGCCAGGAGCCTGCCACTGGCCTAGGAGGCACTGAGGCTGCTGTGACCTCACAAGAACAGCCAGCAGCCAGGAAACTGCCACTGTCCTAGGAGGCACTGGGGCTGCTGTGACCTCAGAAGCACAGGCAGCCGCCATGAGCCTGCCACTGGCCTAGGAGGCACTGAGGCTGCTGTGACCTCACAAGCACAGCCAGCAGCCAGGAGCCTGCCACTGGCCTAGGAGGCACTCAGGCTACTGTGAGCTCACAAGCAGAGCCAGCAGCCAGGAGCCTGCCACTGGCCTAGGAGGCACTGAGGCTGATGTGACCTCACAAGCACAGCCAGCAGCCAGGAGCCTGCCACTGGCCTGTGAGGCACTCAGACTGCTGTGACCTCACAAGCACAGCCAGCAGCCAGGAGCCTGCCACTGGCCGAGGAGGCACTGAGGCTGCTGTGACCTCACAGGGACAGACAACAGCCAGGAGCCTGCCACTGGGCTAGGAGGCACTGAGGCAGCTGTGACCTCACAAGCAGAATCAGCAGGCGGGGCTGCACATTAACGTATGAGGCACTGAGGCTGCTGTGACGTCACAAGCACAGCCAGCAGCCAGGAGCCTACCACTGGCTAGGAGGCACTGAGGCTGCTGTGACCTCACAACCACAGCCAGCAACCAGACGCCTGCCACTGGCCTATGACGCTCTCAGGCTGCTGTGACCTCCCAAGCACAGCCAGCAGCCAGGAGCCTGCCACTGGCCTAGGAGGCACTGAGGCTGCTGTGACCTCATAACCACAGCCAGCAGACAGGAGCCTGCCACTGGCCGAGGAGGCACTGAGGCTGCTGTGACCTCATAAGCACAGCCACCAGACAGGAAACTGCCACTGGCGTAGGAGGCACTGAGGTTGCTGTGACCTCAGAAGCACAGGCAGTCTCCATGAGCCTGCCACTGGCCTAGGAGGCACTGAGGCTGCTGTGACGTCACAAGCACAGCCAGCAGCCATGAGCCTGGCACTGGCCTAGGAGGCTCTCAGGCTGCTGTGACCTCCCAAGCACAGCCAGCAGCCAGGAGCCTGCCACTGGCCGAGGAGGCACTGAGGCTGCTGTGACCTCACAGGGACAGACAGCAGCCAGGAGCCTGCCACTGGGCTAGGAGGCACTGAGGCAGCTGTGACCTCACAAGCAGAATCAGCAGGCGGGGCTGCACATTAACGTATGAGGCACTGAGGCTGCTGTGACGTCACAAGCACAGCCAGCAGACAGGAGCCTGCCACTGGCCTAGGAGGCACTGAGGCAGCTGTGACCTCACAAGCACAACCACCAGGCGGGGCTGCACATTAACGTATGAGGCACTGAGGCTGCTGTGACGTCACAAGCACAGCCAGCAGACAGGAGCCTGCCACTGGCCTAGGAGGCACTGAGGCTGCTGTGACCTCACAACCACAGCCAGCAACCAGAAGCCTGCCACTGGCCTATGACGCTCTCAGGCTGCTGTGACCTCAAAAGCACAGCCAGCAGCCAGGAGCCTGCCACTGGCCTAGGAGGCACTGAGTCTGCTGTGACCTCCCAAGCACAGCCAGTAGCCAGGAGCCTGCCACTGGCCTAGCAGGCACTGAGGCTGCTGTGACCTCCCAAGCACAGCCAGCAGCCAGGAGCCTGCCACTGGCGTAGGAGGCACTGAGGCTGCTGTGACCGCACAACCACAGCCAGCAGCCATGAGCCTGCCACTGGCCTAGGAGGCACTGAGGCTGCTGTGACCTCATAAGCACAGCCACCAGACAGGAAACTGTCACTGGCCTTGGAGGCACTGGGGTTGCTGTGACCTCAGAAGTACAGGCAGCCGCCATGAGCCTGCCACTGGCCTAGGAGGCACTGAGGCTGCTGTGACCTCACAAGCACAGCCAGCAGCCAGGAGCCTGCCACTGGCCTAGGAGGCACTCAGACTGCTGTGACCTCACAAGCACAGCCAGCAGCCAGGAGCCTGCCACTGGCCGAGGAGGCACTGAGGCTGCTGTGACCTCACAAGCACAGCCAGCAGACAGGAACCTGCCACTGGCCTGTGAGGCACTGAGGCTGCTGTCACCTCACAAGTACAGCCAGCAGCCAGGAGCCTGCCACTGGCCTAGGAGGCACTCAGGCTACTGTGAGCTCACAAGCAGAGCCAGCAGCCATGAGTCTGCCACTGGCCTAGGAGGCACTGAGGCTGATGTGACCTCACAAGCACAGCCAGAAGCCAGAAGCCTGCCACTGTCCTGGAAGGCACTGAGGCTGCTGTGACCTCACAAGCACAGCCAGCAGACAGGAACCTGCCACTGGCCTATGAGGCACTGAGGCTGCTGTCACCTCACAAGTACAGCCAGCAGCCAGGAGCCTGCCACTGGCCTAGGAGGCACTCAGGCTACTGTGAGCTCACAAGCACAGCCAGCAGCC
This sequence comes from Dromaius novaehollandiae, assembly GCF_036370855.1. Lineage (NCBI taxonomy): Eukaryota > Metazoa > Chordata > Aves > Casuariiformes > Dromaiidae > Dromaius > Dromaius novaehollandiae. The sequence continues at coordinate 3,995,949 of NC_088103.1, read as the reverse complement.
ATGAGCCTGCCACTGGCCTAGGAGGCAGTGAGACTGCTGTGACCTCACAACCAGAACCAACTGCCAGGAGCCTGTCGCTGGCCTAGGAGGCACTGAGACTGCTGAGAGCTCACAAACACAGCCAGCAGCCATGAGCCTGCCACTGGCCTAGGAGGCACTGAGGCTGCTGTGACCTCATAAGCACAGCCACCAGACAGGAAACTGTCACTGGCCTTGGAGGCACTGGGGTTGCTGTGACCTCAGAAGCACAGGCAGCCGCCATGAGCCTGCCACTGGCCTAGGAGGCAGTGAGGCTGATGTGACCTCACAAGCACAGCCAGCAGCCAGGAAGTTGCCACTGGCCTAGGAGGCACTGAGGCTGCTGTGACCTCACAAGCACAGCCAGCAGGCAGGAGCCTGCCACTGGCCTAGGAGGCTCTCAGGCTGCTGTGACCTCACAAGCACAGCCAGCAGCCATGAGCCTGCCACTGGCCTAGGAGGCACTGAGGCTGCTGTGACCTGACAAGCACAGCCAGCAGCCAGGAGCCTGCCACTGGCGTAGGAGGCACTGAGGCTGCTGTGACCGCACAAGCACAGCCAGCAGCCATGAGCCTGCCACTGGCCTAGGAGGCACTGAGGCTGCTGTGACCTCACAAGCACAGCCACCAGACAGGAAACTGTCACTGGCCTTGGAGGCACTGGGGTTGCTGTGACCTCAGAAGCACAGGCAGCCGCCATGAGCCTGCCACTGGCCTAGGAGGCAGTGAGGCTGCTGTGACCTCACAAGCACAGCCAGCAGCCAGGAGCCTGCCACTGGCCTAGGAGGCACTCAGACTGCTGTGACCTCACAAGCACAGCCAGCAGCCAGGAGCCTGCCACTGGCCGAGGAGGCACTGAGGCTGCTGTGACCTCACAAGCACAGCCAGCAGACAGGAACCTGCCACTGGCCTGTGAGGCACTGAGGCTGCTGTCACCTCACAAGTACAGCCAGCAGCCAGGAGCCTGCCACTGGCCTAGGAGGCATTCAGGCTACTGTGAGCTCACAAGCAGAGCCAGCAGCCATGAGCCTGCCACTGGCCTAGGAGGCACTGAGGCTGATGTGACCTCACAAGCACAGCCAGCAGCCATGAGCCTGCCACTGGCCTAGGAGGCACTCAGACTGCTGTGACCTCACAAGCACAGCCAGCAGCCAGGAGGCTGCCACTGGCCGAGGAGGCACTGAGGCTGCTGTGACCTCACAAGCACAGCCAGCAGCCAGGAGCCTGCCACCGTCCTAGGAGGCACTCAGGCTACTGTGAGCTCACAACCAGAACCAACTGCCAGGAGCCTGTCGCTGGCCTAGGAGGCACTGAGGCTGCTGAGAGCTCACAAACACAGCCAGCAGCCAGGAGCCTGTCGCTGGCCTAGGAGGCACTGAGGCTGCTGTGACCTCCCAAGCACAGCCAGCAGCCAGGAAGTTGCCACTGGCCTAGGAGGCACTGAGGCTGCTGTGACCTCACAAGCACAGCCAGCAGGCAGGAGCCTGCCACTGGCCTAGGAGGCTCTCAGGCTGCTGTGACCTCACAAGCACAGCCAGCAGCCATGAGCCTGCCACTGGCCTAGGAGGCACTGAGGCTGCTGTGACCTGACAAGCACAGCCAGCAGCCAGGAGCCTGCCACTGGCCTCGGAGGCACTGAGGCTGCTGTGACCTCACAAGAACAGCCAGCAGCCAGGAGCCTGCCACTGGGCTAGGAGGCACTGAGGCTGCTGTGACCTCACAAGCAGAATCAGCAGGCGGGGCTGCACATTAACGTATGAGGCACTGAGGCTGCTGTGACCCCACAAGCACAGCCAGCAGAGAGGAGCCTGCCACTGGCCTAGGAGGCACTGAGGCTGCTGTGACCTCACAAGCACAAGCAGCAGGCGTGGCTGCACATTAACGTATGAGGCACTGAGGCTGCTGTGATGTCACAAGCACAGCCAGCAGCCAGGAGCCTTCCACTGGCGTAGGAGGCACTGAGGCTGCTCTGACCTCCCAAGCACAGCCAGCAGCCAGGAGCCTGCCACTGGCCTATAGGGCACTGAGGCTGCTGTGACCTCATAACCACAGCCAGCAGCCAGGAGCCTGCCACTGGCCTAGGAGGCACTGAGGCTGCTGTGACCTCATAAGCACAGCCAGCAGACAGGAAACTGCCACTGGCGTAGGAGGCACTGAGGTTGCTGTGACCTCAGAAGCACAGGCAGTCTCCATGAGCCTGCCACTGGCCTAGGAGGCACTGAGGCTGATGTGACCTCACAAGCACAGCCAGAAGCCATGAGCCTGGCACTGGCCTAGGAGGCTCTCAGGCTGCTGTGACCTCCCAAGCACAGCCAGCAGCCAGGAGCCTGCCACTGGCCGAGGAGGCACTGAGGCTGCTGTGACCTCACAGGGACAGCCAGCAGACAGGAGCCTGCCACTGGCCTAGGAGGCACTGAGGCAGCTGTGACCTCACAAGCACAACCAGTAGGCGGGGCTGCACATTAACGTATGAGGCACTGAGGCCGCTGTGACGTCACAAGCACAGCCAGCAGCCAGGAGCCTGCCACTGGCCTAGGAGGCACTGAGGCTGCTGTGACCTCACAACCACAGCCAGCAGCCATGACCCTGCCACTGGCGTAGGAGGCAGCAAGACTGCTGTGACCTCACAACCAGAACCAACTGCCAGGAGTCTGCCACTGGCCTAGGAGGCACTGAGGCTGCTGTGACCTCACAACCACAGCCAGCAACCAGAAGCCTGCCACTGGCCTAGGAGGCACTGAGTCTGCTGTGACCTCCCAAGCACAGCCAGCAGCCAGGAGCCTGCCACTGGCGTAGGAGGCACTGAGACTGCTGTGACCGCACAACCACAGCCAGCAGCCATGAGCCTGCCACTGTCCTAGGAGGCACTCAGGCTGCTGTGATCTCATAAGCACAGCCAGCAGACAGGAAACTGCCACTGGCCTTGGAGGCACTGGGGTTGCTGTGACCTCATAAGCACAGCCAGCAGACAGGAAACTGTCACTGGCCTAGGAGGCACTGAGGCTGCTGTGACCTCACAACCACAGCCAGCAGCCAGGAGCCTGCCACTGGCCTAGGAGGCACTCAGACTGCTGTGACCTCACAAGCACAGCCAGCAGCCAGGAGCCTGCCACTGGCCTAGGAGGCACTGAGGCTGCTGAGACCTCACAAACACAGCCAGCAGCCAGGAACCTGTCGCTGGCCTAGGAGGCACTGAGGCTGCTGCGACCTCCCAAGCACAGCCAGCAGCCAGGAGCCTGCCACTGGCCTAGGAGGCACTCAGGCTAGTGTGAGCTCACAAGCAGAGCCAGCAGCCATGAGCCTGCCACTGGCCTAGGAGGCAGTGAGACTGCTGTGATCTCACAAGCAAAGCCAGCAGCCAGGAGCCTGCCACTGGCCTAGGAGGCACTGAGGCTGCTGTGACCTCACAACCAGAACCAACTGCCAGGAACCTGCCACTGGCCTAGGAGGCACTGAGGCTGCTGTCACCTCACAAGTACAGCCAGCACCCAGGAGCCTGCCACTGGCCTAGGAGGCACTCAGGCTACTGTGAGCTCACAAGCAGAGCCAGCAGCCATGAGCCTGCCACTGGCCTAGGGGGCACTGAGACTGCTGTGACCTCACAACCAGAACCAACTGCCAGGAGCCTGTCGCTGGCCTAGGAGACACTGATGCTGCTGTAACCTCACAAGCACAGCCAGCAGCCATGAGCCTGCCACTGGCCTAGGAGGCACTGAGGATGCGGTGACCTCACAAGCAGAGCCAGCAGCCATGAGCCTGCCACTGGCCTCGGAGGCACTGAGGCTGCTGTGACCTCACAAGAACAGCCAGCAGCCAGGAGCCTGCCACTGGGCTAGGAGGCACTGAGGCAGCTGTGACCTCACAAGCACAATCAGAAGCCATGAGCCTGCCACTGGCGTAGGAGGCACTGAGGCTGCTGTGACCTCACAACCACAGCCAGCAGCCAGGAGCCTGCCACTGGCCGAGGAGGCAATCAGGCTCCTGTGACCTCACAAGAACAGCCAGCAGCCAGGAAACTGCCACTGTCCTAGGAGGCACTGGGGCTGCTGTGACCTCAGAAGCACAGGCAGCCGCCATGAGCCTGCCACTGGCCTAGGAGGCACTGGGGCTGCTGTGACGTCACAAGCACAGCCAGCAGCCAGGAGCCTGCCACTGGCCTCGGAGGCACTGAGGCTGCTGTGACCTCACAAGCACAGCCAGCAGACAGGAACCTGCCACTGGCCTGTGAGGCACTGAGGCTGCTGTCACCTCACAAGTACAGCCAGCAGCCAGGAGCCTGCCACTGGCCTAGGAGGCACTCAGGCTACTGTGACCTCACAAGCACAGCCAGCAGCCATGAGCCTGCCACTGGCCTAGGAGGCACTGAGGCTGCTGTGACGTCACAACCACAGCCAGCAACCAGAAGCCTGCCACTGGCCTAGGAGGCACTCAGACTGCTGTGACCTCCCAAGCACAGCCAGCAACCAGAAGCCTGCCACTGGCGTAGGAGGCACTGAGGCTGCTGTGACCTCCCAAGCACAGCCAGCAGCCATGAGCCTGGCACTGGCCTAGGAGGCACTCAGGATGCTGTGACCTCACAAGCACAGCCAGCAGCCAGGAGCCTGCCACTGGCCTCGGAGGCACTGAGGCTTCTGTGACCTCACAAGCACAGCCAGCAGCCAGGAGCCTGCCACTGGCCTAGGAGGCACTCAGGCTGCTGTGACCTCCCAAGCACAGCCAGCAGACAGGAACTGCCACTGGCCTAGGAGGCACTGAGGTTGCTGTGACCTCACAAGCACAGGCAGCCGCCATGAGCCTGCCACTGGCCTAGGAGGCACTGAGGCTGCTGTGACCTCACAAACACAGCCAGAAGCCATGAGCCTGCCACTGGCGTCGGACGCACTGAGGCTGCTGTGACCTCACAAGCACAGCCAGCAGCCAGGAGCCTGCCACTGGCGTAGGAGGCACTCAGGCTGCTGTGACCTCACAAGAACAGCCAGCAGCCAGGAGCCTGCCACTGGGCTAGGAGGCACTGAGGCAGCTGTGACCTCACAAGCACAATCAGCAGGCGGGGCTGCACATTAACGTATGAGCCACTGAGGTTGCTGTGATGTCACAAGCACAGCCAGCAGACAGGAGCCTGCCACTGGCCTAGGAAGCACTGAGGCTGCTGTGACCTCACAACCACAGCCAGCAGCCATGAGCCTGCCACTGGCGTAGGAGGCACTGAGGCTGCTGTGACCTCATAAGCACAGCCAGCAGACAGGAAACTGCCACTGGCGTAGGAGGCACTGAGGCTGCTGTGACCTCATAACCGCAGCCAGCAGCCAGGAGCCTGCCACTGGCGTAGGAGGCACTGAGGCTGCTGTGACCTCATAAGCACAGCCAGCAGACAGGAAACTGCCACTGGCCTAGGAGGCACTGAGGTTGCTGTGACCTCAGAAGCACAGGCAGTCGCCATGAGCCTGCCACTGGCCTAGGAGGCACTGAGGCTGATGTGACCTCACAAGCACAGCCAGAAGCCATGAGCCTGGCACTGGCCTAGGAGGCACTCAGACTGCTGTGACCTCACAAGCACAGCCAGCAGCCAGGAGCCTGCCACTGGCCGAGGAGGCACTGAGGCTGCTGTGACCTCACAGGGACAGACAGCAGCCAGGAGCATGCCACTGGCCTAGGAGGCACTGAGGCAGCTGTGACCTCACAAGCAGAATCAGCAGGCGGGGCTGCACATTAACGTATGAGGCACTGAGGCTGCTGTGACGTCACAAGCACAGCCAGCAGCAAGGAGCCTGCCACTGGCCTAGGAGGCACTAAGTCTGCTGTGACCTCCCAAGCACAGCCAGCAGCCAGGAAACTGCCACTGGCGTAGGAGGCACTGAGGCTGCTGTGACCGCACAACCGCAGCCAGCAGCCATGAGCCTGCCACTGTCCTAGGAGGCACTGAGGCTGCTGTGATCTCATAAGCACAGCCAGCAGACAGGAAACTGCCACTGGCCTTGGAGGCACTGGGGTTTCTGTGACCTCAGAAGCACAGGCAGCCGCCATGAGCCTGCCACTGGCCTAGGAGGCACTGAGGCTGCTGTGACCTCACAAGCACAGCCAGCAGCCATGAGCCTGCCACTGGCCTAGGAGGCACTCAGACTGCTGTGACCTCACAAGCACAGCCAGCAGCCAGGAGCCTGCCACTGGCCGAGGAGGCACTGAGGATGCTGTGACCTCACAAGCACAGCCAGCAGACAGGAACCTGCCACTGGCCTGTGAGGCACTGAGGCTGCTGTCACCTCACAAGTACAGCCAGCAGCCAGGAGCCTGCCACTGGCCTAGGAGGCACTGAGGCTACTGTGAGCTCACAAGCAGAGCCAGCAGCCATGAGCCTGCCACTGGCCTAGGAGGCACTGAGGCTGATGTGACCTCACAAGCACAGCCGGAAGCCATGAGTCTGGCACTGGCCTAGGAGGCACTCAGACTGCTGTGACCTCAAAAGCACAGCCAGCAGCCAGGAGCCTGCCACTGGCCGAGGAGGCACTGAGGCTGCTGTGACCTCACAAGCAGTATCAGCAGGCGGGGCTGCACATTAACGTATGAGGCACTGAGGCTGCTGTGACGTCACAAGCACAGCCAGCAGCCAGGAGCCTGCCACTGGCCTAGGACGCACTGAGGCAGCTGTGACCTCACAAGCAGTATCAGCAGGCGGGACTGCACATTAACGTATGAGGCACTGAGGCTGCTGTGACGTCACAAGCACAGCCAGCAGACAGGAGCCTGCCACTGGCCTAGGAGGCACTCAGACTGCTGTGACCTCACAAGCACAGCCAGCAGCCAGAAGCCTGCCACTGGCCTATGACGTTCTCAGGCTGCTGTGACCTCACAACCACAGCCAGCAGCCATGAGTCTGCCACTGGCCTAGGAGGCACTGAGTCTGCTGTGACCTCCCAAGCACAGCCAGCAGCCAGGAGCCTGCCACTGGCGTAGGAGGCACTGAGGCTGCTGTGACCTCAGAAGCACAGGCAGCCGCCATGAGCCTGCCACTGGCCTAGGAGGCACTGAGGCTGCTGTGACCTCACAACCACAGCCAGCAACCAGAAGCCTGCCACCGGCCTATGATGCTCTCAGGCTGCTGTGACCTCACAAGCACAGCCAGCAGCCATGAGTCTGCCACTGGCCTAGGAGGCCCTGAGTCTGCTGTGACCTCCCAAGCACAGCCAGCAGCCAGGAGCCTGCCACTGGCGTAGGAGGCACTGAGACTGCTGTGACCGCACAACCACAGCCAGCAGCCATGAGCCTGCCACTGTCCTAGGAGGCACTGAGGCTGCTGTGATCTCATAAGCACAGCCAGCAGACAGGAAACTGCCACTGGCCTTGGAGGCACTGGGGTTGCTGTGACCTCATAAGCACAGCCAGCAGACAGGAAACTGCCACTGGCGTAGGAGGCACTGAGGCTGCTGTGACCTCACAACCACAGCCAGCAGCCAGGAGCCTGCCACTGGCCTCGGAGGCACTCAGACTGCTGTGACCTCACAAGCACAGCCAGCAGCCAGGAGCCTGCCACTGGCCGAGGAGGCACTGAGGCTGCTGTGACCTCACAAGCACAGCCAGCAGACAGGAACCTGCCACTGGCGTAGGAGGCACTCAGGCTGCTGTCACCTCACAAGTACAGCCAGCAGCCAGGAGCCTGCCACTGGCCTAGGAGGCACTCAGGCTACTGTGAGCTCACAAGCAGAGCCAGCAGCCATGAGCCTGCCACTGGCCTAGGAGGCAGTGAGACTGCTGTGACCTCACAAGCACAGCCAGCAGCCAGGAGCCTGCCACTGGCCTAGGAGGCACTGAGGCTGCTGTGACCTCACAACCAGAACCAACTGCCAGGAACCTGCCACTGGCCTAGGAGGCACTGAGGCTGCTGTCACCTCACAAGTACAGCCAGCACCCAGGAGCCTGCCACTGGCCTAGGAGGCACTCAGGCTACTGTGAGCTCACAAGCAGAGCCAGCAGCCATGAGCCTGCCACTGGCCTAGGAGGCACTGAGACTGCTGTGACCTCACAACCAGAACCAACTGCCAGGAGCCTGTCGCTGGCCTAGGAGACACTGATGCTGCTGTGACCTCACAACCACAGCCAGCAACCAGAAGCCTGCCACTGGCCTAGGAGGCTCTCAGGCTGCTGTGACCTCACAAGAACAGCCAGCAGCCAGGAAACTGCCACTGGCCTAGGAGGCACTGAGGCTGCTGTGACCTCACAAGCACAGCCAGCAGCCATGAGCCTGCCACTGGCGTAGGAGGCACTCAGACTGCTGTGACCTCACAAGCACAGCCAGCAGCCAGGAGCCTGCCACTGGCCGAGGAGGCACTGAGGCTGCTGTGACCTCACAAGCACAGCCAGCAGACAGGAACCTGCCACTGGCCTATGAGGCACTGAGGCTGCTGTCACCTCACAAGTACAGCCAGCAGCCAGGAGCCTGCCACTGGCCTAGGAGGCACTCAGGCTACTGTGAGCTCACAAGCAGAGCCAGCAGCCATGAGCCTGCCACTGGCCTCGGAGGCAGTGAGACTGCTGTGACCTCACAAGCACAGCCAGCAGCCAGGAGCCTGCCACTGGCCTAGGAGGCACTGAGGCTGCTGTGACCTCACAACCAGAACCAACTGCCAGGAACCTGCCACTGGCCTAGGAGGCACTGAGGCTGCTGTCACCTCACAAGTACAGCCAGCACCCAGGAGCCTGCCACTGGCCTAGGAGGCACTCAGGCTACTGTGAGCTCACAAGCAGAGCCAGCAGCCATGAGCCTGCCACTGGCCTAGGAGGCACTGAGACTGCTGTGACCTCACAACCAGAACCAACTGCCAGGAGCCTGTCGCTGGCCTAGGAGACACTGATGCTGCTGTGACCTCACAACCACAGCCAGCAACCAGAAGCCTGCCACTGGCCTAGGAGGCTCTCAGGCTGCTGTGACCTCACAAGAACAGCCAGCAGCCAGGAAACTGCCACTGGCCTAGGAGGCACTGAGGCTGCTGTGACCTCACAAGCACAGCCAGCAGCCATGAGCCTGCCACTGGCGTAGGAGGCACTCAGACTGCTGTGACCTCACAAGCACAGCCAGCAGCCAGGAGCCTGCCACTGGCCGAGGAGGCACTGAGGCTGCTGTGACCTCACAAGCACAGCCAGCAGACAGGAACCTGCCACTGGCCTATGAGGCACTGAGGCTGCTGTCACCTCACAAGTACAGCCAGCAGCCAGGAGCCTGCCACTGGCCTAGGAGGCACTCAGGCTACTGTGAGCTCACAAGCAGAGCCAGCAGCCATGAGCCTGCCACTGGCCTCGGAGGCAGTGAGACTGCTGTGACCTCACAACCAGAACCAACTGCCAGGAGCCTGTCGCTGGCCTAGGAGGCACTGATGCTGCTGTAACCTCACAAGCACAGCCAGCAGCCAGGAGCCTGCCACTGGCCTAGGAGGCACTCAGACTGCTGTGACCTCACAAGCACAGCCAGCAGCCATGAGCCTGCCACTGGCGTAGGAGGCACTGAGGATGCGGTGACCTCACAAGCACAGCCAGCAGCCATGAGCCTGCCACTGTCCTAGGAGGCACTGAGGCTGCTGTCACCTCACAAGTACAGCCAGCAGCCAGGAGACTGCCACTGGCCTAGGAGGCACTCAGGCTACTGTGAGCTCACAAGCACAGCCAGCAGCCATGAGCCTGCCACTGGCCTAGGAGGCACTGAGGCTGCTGTGACCTCACAAGCACAGCCAGAAGCCATGAGTCTGGCACTGGCCTAGGAGGCACTCAGACTGCTGTGACCTCACAAGCACAGCCAGCAGCCAGGAGCCTGCCACTGGCCGAGGAGGCACTGAGGCTTCTCTGACCTCACAGGGACAGACAGCAGCCAGGAGCCTGCCACTGGGCTAGGAGGCACTGAGGCAGCTGTGACCTCACAAGCACAATCAGCAGGCGGGGCTGCACATTAACGTATGAGGCACTGAGGCTGCTGTGACATCACAAGCACAGCCAGCAGAGAGGAGCCTTCCACTGGCCTAAGACGCTCTCAGGCTGCTGTGACCTCACAAGCACAGCCAGCAGCCATGAGTCTGCCACTGGCCTAGGAGGCACTGAGTCTGCTGTGACCTCCCAAGCACAGCCAGCAGCCAGGAGCCTGCCACTGGCGTAGGAGGTACTGAGGCTGCTGTGATCTCATAAGCACAGCCAGCAGACAGGAACCTGCCACTGGCCTAGGAGGCACTGAGGCTGCTGTCACCTCACAAGTACAGCCAGCAGCCAGGAGCCTGCCACTGGCCTAGGAGGCACTCAGACTGCTGTGACCTCAGAACCACAGCCAGCAGCCAGGAGCCTGCCACTGGCCGAGGAGGCACTGAGGCTGCTGTGACCTCACAGGGACAGACAGCAGCCAGGAGCCTGCCACTGGGCTAGGAGGCACTGAGGCAGCTGTGACCTCACAAGCAGAATCAGCAGGCAGGGCTGCACATTAACGTATGAGGCACTGAGGCTGCTGTGACGTCACAAGCACAGCCAGCAGAGAGGAGCCTGCCACTGGCCTAGGAGGCACTGAGGCTGCTGTGACCTCACAACCACAGCCAGCAACCAGAAGCCTGCCACTGGCCTATGATGCTCTCAGGCTGCTGTGACCTCACAAGCACAGCCAGCAGCCATGAGTCTGCCACTGGCCTAGGAGGCACCGAGTCTGCTGTGACCTCCAAAGCACAGCCAGCAGCCATGACCCTGCCACTGGCGTAGGAGGCACTGAGGCTGCTGTGACCGCACAACCACAGCCAGCAGCCATGAGCCTGCCACTGTCCTAGGAGGCACTCAGGCTGCTGTGATCTCATAAGCACAGCCAGCAGACAGGAAACTGCCACTGGCCTTGGAGGCACTGGGGCTGCTGTGACCTCAGAAGCACAGGCAGCCGCCATGAGCCTGCCACAGGCCTAGGAGGCACTGAGGCTGCTGTGACCTCACAACCACAGCCAGCAACCATGAGCCTGCCACTGGCCTATGACGCTCTCAGGCTGCTGTGACCTCACAAGCACAGCCAGCAGCCATGAGTCTGCCACTGGCCTAGGAGGCACTGAGTCTGCTGTGACCTCCCAAGCACAGCCAGCAGCCAGGAAACTGCCACTGGCGTAGGAGGCACTGAGGCTGCTGTGACCGCACAACCACAGCCAGCAGCCATGAGCCTGCCACTGTCCTAGGAGGCACTGAGGCTGCTCTGATCTCATAAGCACAGCCAGCAGACAGGAAACTGCCACTGGCCTTGGAGGCACTGGGGTTGCCGTCACCTCAGAACCACAGGCAGCCGCCATGAGCCTGCCACTGGCCTAGGAGGCACTGAGGCTGATGTGACCTCACAAGCACAGCCAGCAGCCAAGAGGCTGCCACTGGCCTAGGAGGCACTCAGACTGCTGTGACCTCACAAGCACAGCCAGCCGCCAGGAGCCTGCCACTGGCCTAGGAGGCAAGGAGGCTGCTATTATCTCACAAGCACAGCCTGCGGTGGTACTTGCCACTAAACTATGAGGCACTGAGGCTGCTGTGACCTCACAAGCACAGCCAGCAGCCATGAGCCTGCCACTAGCCTAGCAGGCAGTGAGGCTGCTGTGACCTCACAAGCACAGCCAGCAGCCATGAGCCTGCCACTGGCCTAGGAGGCACTGAGGCTGCTGTGACCTCACAAGCACGGCTAGCAGCCAGGAGCTTGCCCCTGGCCTGGGAGGCACTGAGGCTGCTGAGACCTCACAAGCACAGCCAGCAGCCATGAGCCTGCCTGTGACCTAGGAGGCACTGAGGCTGCTGTGACCTCACAAGCACAGCCAGCAGCCAGGAGCCTGCCACTGGCCTCGGAGGCACTGAGGCTGCTGTGACGTCACAAGCACAGCCAGCAGCCAGGAGCCTGCCACTGGCCAATGATGCACACAGGCGGCTGTGAGTTCACAAGCACAGGAGCAGACATGAGGCTACAATTGGCCTCGGAGGCACTGAGGCTGCTGTGACCTCACAAGCACAGCCAGCAGCCAGGAGCCTGCCACTGGCCTAGGAGGCACTGAGGCTGCTGTGACCTCACAAGCACAGCCAGCAGCCATGAGCCTGCCACTTGCCTATTACACACTCAGGCTGCTGTGACCTCACAAGGACAGCCAGGAGCCTGCCAGGGACCTAGAGGAACTCAGCTTGCTGTGACCTCACAAGCACAACCAGCAGGGAGCGCTGCTCACTAACCTATGAGGCAGTGAGGCTGCTGTGACGTCACAAGCACAGCCAGCAGCCATGATCCTGCCACTTGCCTAGGAGGCACTGAGGCTGCTGTGACCTCACAAGCACAGCCAGCAGCCATGAGCCTGCCACTGGCCTAGCAGGCGCTGAAGCTGCTCTGACCTCACAAGCACGGCTAGCACCCAGGAGCTTGCCACTAGCCTAGGAGGCACTGAGGCTGCTGTGACGTCACAAGCACAGCCAGCAGCCATGAGCCTGCCACTGGACTAGGGGGCATTGAGGCTGTGGTGACCTCAGAAGGACAGCCAGCAGGTGCGCTTTCCACTAACCTAAGATGCCCTGGGGCTGCTTTGACCTCACAAGCACAGCCAGCAGCCATGAACGAGCCACTGGCCTAGGAGGCATTCAGCCTGCTGTGACCTCACAAGCACAGCCAGCAGCCAGGAGCCTGCCACTGGCCTATGAGGCACTGAGGCTGCGGTGACCTCCATACACAGCCAGCAGGTATGAACTTTCCTCCAGCCGAGGAGGCACTTAGGCTGCTGTGACCTCACAAGCACAGCCAGCAGCTAGGAGCCTGCCACTGGCCTAGGAGGCACTGAGGCTACTGTGACCTCACAAGCACAGCCAGCAGCCATGAGCCTGCCACTGGCCTAGGAGGCACTGAGGCTGCTGTGACGTCACAAGCACAGCCAGCAGCCAGGAGCCTGCCACTGGCCTCAGAGGCACTCAGGTTGCTGTAACCTCACATGCACAGCCAGCAGGTATGCTCTATCCTCCAGCTGAAGAGGCACTGAGGCTGCTGTGACGTCACAAGCACAGCCAGCAGCCAGGAGCCTGCCACTGGCCTAGGAGGCACTGAAGGTGCTGTGACCTCACAAACACAGGCAGCAACCAGGAGCCTGCCACTGGCCTCACAGGAACTCAGCTTGCTGTGACCTCACAAACACAGCCAGCAGCCAGGAGACTGCCAGTGAACTAGAAGGCACTCAGGCTGCTGTGATCTCTTAAGCACAGCAAGCAGCCAGGAGCCTGCCACTGGCCTCGGAGGCACTCAGGTTGCTGAGACCTCACAAGCACAGCCAGCAGCCAGGAGCCTGCCACTGGCCTACGAGGCACTGAGACTGCTGTGGCCTGACAAGCACAGCCAGCAGCCATGAGCCTGCCACTGGACTAGGAGGCACTGAGGCTGCTGTCACCTCACAAGCACAGCCAGCAGCCATGAGCCTGCCACTGGCCTAGGATGCACTCAGGCTGCTGTGAACTCACAAGCACAGACAGCAGCCAGGAGCCTGCCACTGGCCTAGGATGCACTCAGGCTGCTGTGAACTCACAAGCACAGACAGCAGCCAGGAGCCTGCCACTGGCCTAGGAGGCACTCAGGCTGCTGTGACCTCACAAGCACAGGCAGCAGCCATGAGCCTGAACTGGTCTAGGAGGCACTCAGGCTGCTGTGACCTCACAAGCACAGCCAGCAGCCATGAGCCTGACACTGTCCTAGGAGGCAGGGAGGCTGCTGTGTCCGCACAAGCACAGCCAAGAGCCATGAGTCTGCCACTGGCCTAGGAGGCACTGAGGCTGCTGTCACCTCACAAACACAGCCAGCAGCCATGAACCTGTCGCTGGCCTAGGAGGCACTGAGGCTGCTGCGACCTCACAACCACAGCCAGCAGCCATGAGCGTGCCACTGGCCTCGGAGCCGGTGAGGCTGCTGTGACCTCACAAGCACAGCCAAAAACCAGGCGCCTGCCACTGGCCTAGCAGGCACTGAGGCTGCTGTGACCTCACAAGCACAGCCAGCAGCCAGGAGATTGCCAGTGATCTAGGAGGCACTCAGGCTGCTGTGATCTCACAAGCACAGCGAACAGCCATGAGCCTGCCAGTAACCTAGGAGGTACTGAGGCTGCTATGACCTCACAAGCACAGTCAGCAACCAGAAGCCTGCCACTGGCCTATGACGCACTCAGGCTGCTGTGACCTCCCAAGCACAGCCAGCAGCCAGGAGCCTGCCACTGGCCTAGGAGGCACTGAGGCTGCTGTCACCTCACAAGCACAGCCAGCAGCCAGGAGCCTGCCACTGGCCTAGGATGCACTCAGGCTGCTGTGAACTCACAAGCACAGACAGCAGCCAGGAGCCTGCCACTGGCCTAGGAGGCAATGAGGCTGCTGTGACCTCACAAGCACAGCCAGGAGCCAGGAGCCTGCCACTGGCCTAGGAGGCACTCAGGCTGCTGTTACCTCACAAGCACAGCCAGCAGCCATGAGCCTGCCACTTGCCTTGGAGGCACTGAGGCTACTGTGACCTCACAAGCACGGCTAGCAGCCAGGAGCTTGCCACTGGCCTAGGAGGCACTAAGGCTGCTGTGACCTCACAAGCACAGCCGGCAGCCATGAGCCTGCGACTGGCCTAGGATGCACTCAGGCTGCTGTGACCTCACAACCACAGCCAGCCGCCATGAGCCTGCCACTGGCCTAGGAGGCACTCAGGCTGCTGTGACCTCACAAGCACAGCCAGCAGCCAAGAGCCTGCCACTAGCCTAGGAGGCACTGAGGCTGCTGTGACCTCACAAGAGCAGGTACCTGCCAGGAGCCTGCCACTGGCCTAGGAGGCACTCAGGCTGCTGTGACCTCACAAGCACAGGCAGCAGCCATGAGCCTGAACTGGTCTAGGAGGCACTCAGGCTGCTGTGACCTCACAAGCACAGCCAGCAGCCATGAGCCTGACACTGTCCTAGGAGGCAGGGAGGCTGCTGTGTCCGCACAAGCACAGCCAAGAGCCATGAGTCTGCCACTGGCCTAGGAGGCACTGAGGCTGCTGAGACCTCACAAACACAGCCAGCAGCCATGAACCTGTCGCTGGCCTAGGAGGCACTGAGGCTGCTGCGACCTCCCAAGCACAGCCAGCAGCCATGAGCGTGCCACTGGCCTCGGAGCCGGTGAGGCTGCTGTGACCTCACAAGCACAGCCAGCAGCCAGGAGCCTGCCACTGGCCTAGGAGGCACTGAGGCTGCTGTGACCTCACAAGCACAGCCAGCAGCCAGGAGACTGCCAGTGATCTAGGAGGCACTCAGGCTGCTGTGATCTCACAAGCACAGCGAACAGCCATGAGCCTGCCAGTAACCTAGGAGGTACTGAGGCTGCTATGACCTCACAAGCACAGCCAGCAACCAGAAGCCTGCCACTGGCCTATGACGCACTCAGGCTGCTGTGACCTCCCAAGCACAGCCAGCAGCCAGGAGCCTGCCACTGGCCTAGGAGGCACTGAGGCTGCTGTGACCTCACAAGCACAGCCAGCAGCCATGAGCCTGCCACTGGCCTAGGAGGCACTGAGTCTGCTGTGACCTCCCAAGCACAGCCAGCAGCCAGGAGCCTGCCACTGGCGTAGGAGGCACTGAGGCTGCTGTGACCGCACAACCACAGCCAGCAGCCATGAGCCTGCCACTGTCCTAGGAGGCACTGAGGCTGCTGTGATCTCATAACCACAGCCAGCAGACAGGAAACTGCCACTGGCCTTGGAGGCACTGGGGTTGCTGTGACCTCAGAAGCACAGGCAGCCGCCATGAGCCTGCCACTGGCCTAGGAGGCAGTGAGGCTGATGTGACCTCACAAGCACAGCCAGCAGCCATGAGCCTGCCACTGGCCTAGGAGGCACTCAGACTGCTGTGACCTCACAAGCACAGCCAGCAGCCAGGAGCCTGCCACTGGCCGAGGAGGCACTGAGGCTGCTGTGACCTCACAAGCACAGCCAGCAGACAGGAACCTGCCACTGGCCTATGAGGCACTGAGGCTGCTGTCACCTGACAAGTACAGCCAGCAGCCAGGAGCCTGCCACTGGCCTAGGAGGCACTCAGGCTTCTGTGAGCTCACAAGCAGAGCCAGCAGCCATGAGCCTGCCACTGGCCTAGGAAGCACTTAGGCAGCTGTGACCTCACAAGCACAGCCAGCAGCCATGAGCCTGCCACTGTCCTAGGAGGCACTGAGGCTGCTGTGATGTCATAAGCACAGCCAGCAGACAGGAAACTGCCACTGGCCTAGGAGGCACTGGGGTTGCTGTGACCTCAGAAGCACAGGCAGCCGCCATGAGCCTGCCACTGGCCGAGAAGGCACTCAGGCTGCTGTGACCTCCCAAGCACAGCCACCAGCCAGGAGCCTGCCACTGGCGTAGGAGGCACTGAGGCTGCTGTGACCGCACAACCACAGCTAGCAGCCAGGAGCCTGCCACTGTCCTAGGAGGCACTGAGGTTGCTGTGACGTCACAAGCACAGCCAACAGACAGGAACCTGCCACTGGCGTAGGAGGCACTGAGGCTGCTGTGACCTCACAACTACAGCCAGCAAGGGGCGCTGCTCATTACGTAGCAGGCACTGAGGCTGCTGTGACCTCACAACGTCAGCAAGCAGTCATGGGCTTGCCTCTGGCCTAGGAGGCACTGAGGCTGCTGTGACCTCAGAAGCTCAGCCAGCAGCCAGGAGCCTGCCACTGGCCTCGGAGGCACTCAGGCTGCTGTGACCTCACAAGCACAGCAAGCAGCCAGGAGCCTGCCACTGGCCGAGGAAGCACTTAGGCTGCTGTGACGTCACAAGCACAGCCAGCAGCCATGAGCCTGCCACTGGCCTAGAATGCACTCAGGCTGCTGTGACCTCACAAGCACAGCCAGCAGCCAGCAGCCTGCCACTGGCCTAGGAGGCACTGAGGCTGCTGTGACCTCACAAGCACAGCCAGCAGCCATGAGCCTACCACTGGCGTCGGACGCACTGAGGCTGCTGTGACCTCACAAGCTCAGCCAGCACCCAGGAGCCTGCCACTGGCCTCGGAGGCACTGAGACTTCTGTGACCTCACAAGCACAGCCAGCAGCCGTGAGCCTGGCACTGGGCTAGGAGGAACTCAGGCTGCTGTGACCTCACAAGCACAGCCAGAAGCCATTACCCTGCCAGTGGCCGAGGAGGCACTGAGGCTGCTGTGACCTCCCAAGCACAGCCAGCACAGAGGAACCTGCCACTGGCCGACAGGCACTCAGGTTGCTGTGACCTGACAAGCACAGCCAGCAGCCAGGAGCCTGCCACTGGCCTAGGAGGCACTGAGGCTGCTGTGACCTCACAACCACAACCAGCAGCCAGGACCCTGCCACTGGCCTCGGAGGCACTGAGGCTGCTGTGACCTCCCAAGCACAGCCAGCTGCCATGAGCCTGCCACTGGCTAGGAGGCACTGAGGCTGCTGTGACCTCACAAGCACGGCTAGCAGCCAGGAGCTTGCCCCTGGCCTAGGAGGCACTGAGGCTGCTGAGACCTCACAAGCACAGCCAGCAGCCATGAGCCTGCCTGTGACCTAGGAGGCACTGAGGCTGCTGTGACCTCACAAGCACAGCCAGCAGCCAGGAGCCTGCCACTGGCCTCGGAGGCACTGAGGCTGCTGTGACGTCACAAGCACAGCCAGCAGCCAGGAGCCTGCCACTGGCCAATGATGCACACAGGCTGCTGTGACTTCACAAGCACAGGAGCTGACATGAGGCTACAATTGGCCGAGGAGGCACTGAGGCTGCTGTGACCTCACAAGCACAGCCAGCAGCCAGGAGCCTGCCACTGGCCTAGGAGGCACTGAGGCTGCTGTGACCTCACAAGCACAGCCAGCAGACATGAGCCTGCCACTTGCCTATTACACACTCAGGCTGCTGTGACCTCACAAGGACAGCCAGGAGCCTGCCAGGGACCTAGAGGAACTCAGCTTGCTGTGACCTCACAAGCACAACCAGCAGGGAGCGCTGCTCACTAACCTATGAGGCAGTGAGGCTGCTGTGACGTCACAAGCACAGCCAGCAGCCATGATCCTGCCACTTGCCTAGGAGGCACTGAGGCTGCTGTGACCGCACAAGCACAGCCAGCAGACATGAGCCTGCCAATGGCCTAGCAGGCGCTGAAGCTGCTGTGACCTCACAAGCACGGCTAGCACCCAGGAGCTTGCCACTAGCCTAGGAGGCACTGAGGCTGCTGTGACGTCACAAGCACAGCCAGCAGCCATGAGCCTGCCACTGGACTAGGGGGCATTGAGGCTGTGGTGACCTCAGAAGGACAGCCAGCAGGTGCGCTTTCCACTAACCTAAGATGCCCTGGGGCTGCTTTGACCTCACAAGCACAGCCAGCAGGCATGAACGAGCCACTGGCCTAGGAGGCATTCAGCCTGCTGTGACCTCACAAGCACAGCCAGCAGCCAGGAGCCTGCCACTGGCCTATGAGGCACTGAGGCTGCGGTGACCTCCAAACACAGCCAGCAGGTATGAACTTTCCTCCAGCCGAGGAGGCACTTAGGCTGCTGTGACCTCACAAGCACAGCCAGCAGCTAGGAGCCTGCCACTGGCCTAGGAGGCACTGAGGCTACTGTGACCTCACAAGCACAGCCAGCAGCCATGAGCCTGCCACTGGCCTAGGAGGCACTGAGGCTGCTGTGACCTCACAAGCACAGCCAGCAGCCAGGAGCCTGCCACTGGCCTCAGAGGCACTTAGGTTGCTGTAACCTCACATGCAAAGCCAGCAGGTATGCTCTATCCTCCAGCTGAAGAGGCACTGAGGCTGCTGTGACGTCACAAGCACAGCCAGCAGCCAGGAGCCTGCCACTGGCCTAGGAGGCACTGAAGGTGCTGTGACCTCACAAGCACAGCCAGCAACCAGGAGCCTGCCACTGGCCTCACAGGAACTCAGCTTGCTGTGACCTCACAAGCACGGCCAGCAGCCAGGAGACTGCCAGTGAACTAGAAGGCACTCAGGCTGCTGTGATCTCTTAAGCACAGCGAGCAGCCAGGAGCCTGCCACTGGCCTCGGAGGCAGTCAGGTTGCTGAGACCTCACAAGCACAGCCAGCAGCCAGGAGCCTGCCACTGGCCTACGAGGCACTGAGACTGCTGTGGCCTGACAAGCACAGCCAGCAGCCAGGAGCCTGCCACTGGCGTAGGAGGCACTGAGGCTGCTGTCACCTCACAAGCACAGCCAGCAGCCATGAGCCTGCCACTGGCCTAGGATGCACTCAGGCTGCTGTGAACTCACAAGCACAGACAGCAGCCAGGAGCCTGCCACTGGCCTAGGAGGCAATGAGGCTGCTGTGACCTCACAAGCACAGCCAGGAGCCAGGAGCCTGCCACAGGCCTAGGAGGCACTCAGGCTGCTGTTACCTCACAAGAACAGCCAGCAGCCATGAGCCTGCCACTGGCCTTGGAGGTACTGATCCTGCTGTGACCTCACAAGCACGGCTAGCAGCCAGGAGCCTGCAACTGGCCTCGGAGGCACTGAGGCTGCTGTCACCTCACAAGCACAGCCAGCAGCCATGAGCCTGCCACTGGCCTAGGATGCACTCAGGCTGCTGTGAACTCACAAGCACAGACAGCAGCCAGGAGCCTGCCACTGGCCTAGGAGGCAATGAGGCTGCTGTGACCTCACAAGCACAGCCAGGAGCCAGGAGCCTGCCACTGGCCTAGGAGGCACTCAGGCTGCTGTTACCTCACAAGCACAGCCAGCAGCCATGAGCCTGCCACTTGCCTTGGAGGCACTGAGGCTACTGTGACCTCACAAGCACGGCTAGCAGCCAGGAGCTTGCCACTGGCCTAGGAGGCACTAAGGCTGCTGTGACCTCACAAGCACAGCCGGCAGCCATGAGCCTGCGACTGGCCTAGGATGCACTCAGGCTGCTGTGACCTCACAACCACAGCCAGCCGCCATGAGCCTGCCACTGGCCTAGGAGGCACTCAGGCTGCTGTGACCTCACAAGCACAGCCAGCAGCCAAGAGCCTGCCACTAGCCTAGGAGGCACTGAGGCTGCTGTGACCTCACAAGAGCAGGTACCTGCCAGGAGCCTGCCACTGGCCTAGGAGGCACTCAGGCTGCTGTGACCTCACAAACACAGGCAGCAGACATGAGCCTGAACTGGTCTAGGAGGCACTCAGGCTGCTGTGACCTCACAAGCACAGCCAGCAGCCATGAGCCTGACACTGTCCTAGGAGGCAGGGAGGCTGCTGTGTCCGCACAAGCACAGCCAAGAGCCATGAGTCTGCCACTGGCCTAGGAGGCACTGAGGCTGCTGAGACCTCACAAACACAGCCAGCAGCCAGGAACCTGTCGCTGGCCTAGGAGGCACTGAGGCTGCTGCGACCTCCCAAGCACAGCCAGCAGCCATGAGCGTGCCACTGGCCTCGGAGCCGGTGAGGCTGCTGTGACCTCACAAGCACAGCCAAAAACCAGGAGCCTGCCACTGGCCTAGCAGGCACTGAGGCTGCTGTGACCTCAGAAGCACAGCCAGCAGCCAGGAGACTGCCAGTGACCTAGGAGGCACTCAGGCTGCTGTGATCTCACAAGCACAGCGAACAGCCATGAGCCTGCCAGTAACCTAGGAGGTACTGAGGCTGCTATGACCTCACAAGCACAGCCAGCAGCCAGGACCCTGCCACTAGCCTAGGAGGCACAGAGGTTTCTGTGACCTCACAAGCACAGGCAGCAGCCATGAGCCTGCTACTGGCCTAGGAGGCACTGAAGGTGCTGTGACCTCACAAACACAGGCAGCAAGCAGGAGCCTGCCACTGGCCTCAGAGGAACTCAGCTTGCTGTGACCTCACAACCACAGGCAGCATCCATGGGACTGCCACTTTCCTCGGAGGCACTGAGGCTGCTGTGACCTCACTAGCACAGCCAAGCACCAGGAGCCTGCCACTGGCCTAGGAGGCACTCAGGTTGCTGTGACCTCACAAGCACAGCCAGCAGCCAGGAGCCTGCCACTGGCAGAGGAGGCACTCAGGCTGCTGTGACCTCACAAGCACAGCCAGCAGCCAGGAGCCTACCACTGGCCTCGGAGTCGCTGAAGCTGCTGTGATGTCACAAGCACAGCTAGCAGCCAGCAGCCTGCCTCTGGCCTAGGAGGCACGGAGGCTGCTCTGACCTCACTAGCACAGCCAGCAGCCACGTGCCTGCCACTGGCCGAGGAGGCACTCAGGCTGCTGTGACCTGACAAGCACAGCCATCAGGCAGCAGCCTGCCACTGGCCTAGGAGGCACTGAGGCTGCTGTGACCTGACAAGCAGAGCCAGCATGGGGTGCTGCACACTAATGTATGAGGCATGGAGGCTGCTGAGACCTCACATGCACAGCCAGCAGGCATGAGCCTACCACTGGCCTCGGGGGCCCTGAGGCTGCTGTGACCTCACAAGCGCAGGCAGCATCCACGTGACTGCCACTTTCCTCGGAGGCACTGAGGCTTCTGTGACCTCACTAGCACAGCCAAGAACCAGGAGCTTGCCACTGGCCTAGCAGGCACTGAGCCTGCTGTGACCTCACAAGCACAGCGAGCACCAGGATCCTGCCACTGGCCTAGGAGGCACTGAGGCTGCTGTGACCTCACAAGCACAGCCAGCAGCCAGGAGACTGCCAGTGATCTAGGAGGCACTCAGGCTGCAGTGGCCTCACAAGCACAGCAAACAGCCATGAGCCTGCCAGTAACCTAGGAGGTACTGAGGCTGCTGTGACCTTACAAGCACAGCCAGCAGCCAGGAACCTGCCACTGGCCTAGGAGGCACAGAGGTTTCTGTGACCTCACAAGCACAGGCAGCAGCCATGAACCTGCTACTGGCCTAGGAGGCACTGAAGGTGCTGTGACCTCACAAACACAGGCAGCAAGCAGGAGCCTGCCACTGGCCTCAGAGGAACTCAGCTTGCTGTGACCTCACAAGCACAGCCAGCAGCCAGGAGCCTGCCACTGGCCTCGGAGGCACTGAGACTGCTGTGGCCTGACAAGCACAGCCCGCAGCCAGGAGCCTGCAACTGGCCTCGGAGGCACTGAGGCTGCTGTCACCTCAGAAGCACAGCCAGCAGCAATGAGGCTGCCACTGACCTAGGATGCACTCAGGCTGCTGTGAATTCACAAACACAGACAGCAGCCAGGAGCCTGCCACTGGCCTAGGAGGCACTGAGGCTGCTGTTAACTCACAAGCACAGCCAGTACCCAGCAGCCTGCCACAGGCCTAGGAGGCACTGAGGCTGCTGTGAGCTCACAAGCACAACCAGCAGCCAGGCGCCTGCCACTGGCCTAAGAGGCACTGAGGCTGCTGTGACCTCACAAGCAGAGCCAGCAGCCAGGCGCCTGCCACTGGGCTAGGAGGCACTGAGGCTGCTGTGACCTCACAAGCACAGCCAGCAGCCAGGAGCCTGCCTCTGGTCTAGGAGGCACTCAGCCTGCTGTGACCTCCCAAGCACACCCAGCAGCCAGGAGCCTGCCACTGGGCTAGGAAGCACTCAGGCTGCTGTGACCTCAAAAGCACAGCCAGCAGCCAGGAGCCTGCCACTGCCCTAGGAAGCACTCAGTGTGCTGTGACCTCACAAGCACATCCAGCAGCCAGGAGCCTGCCTCTGGTCTAGGAGGCACTCAGGCTGCTGTGACCTCCCAAGTACAGCCAGCAGCCAGGAGCCTGCCACTGGCGTAGGAGGCACTGAGGCTGCTGTGACCTCACAAGCACAGCCAGCAGCCAGGAGCCTGCCAATGGCGTAGGAGGCACTGAGGCTGCTGTGACCTCACAAGCACAGGCAGCAGCCAGGAGCCTTCCACTGGCCTAGGAGGCAGTGAGGCTGCTATGACCTCACAAACACAGCCAGCAGCCAGGAGCCTGCCACTGGCCTAGGAGGCACTGAGGCTGCTGTGACCTTACAAGCACAGCCAGCAGCCATGAGCCTACCACTGGCCTAGGAGGCACTCAGGCGGCTGTGACCTCACAAGCGCAATCCGCAGCAATGAGCCTGCCACTGGCCTAGGATGCACTGAGGCTGCTGTGACCTCACAAGCACAGTCAGCAGCCAGGAGCCTGTCTCTGCCCTAGGAAGCACTCATTATGCTGTGACCTCACAAGCACAGCCAGCAGCCAGGAGCCTGTCACTGCCCTAGGAAGCACTCAGTATGCTGTGATCTCACAAGCACAGCGACCTGCCATGAGCCTGCCACTGGCCAAGGAGGCACTGAGTCTGCTGTGACCTCACAACCACAGCCAGCAGCCATGAGCCTGCCACTTGCCTAGGAGGCACTGAGGCTGCTGTTACCTCAGAAGCACAGCCAGCAGCCATGAGCCTGCCACTGGCCTCAGAGGTACTGAGGCTGTTGTGACCTCACAATCACAGCCAGCAGCCATGAGCCTGCCACTGGCCTAGGAGGCACTCAGGTTGCTGTGACCTCACAAGCGCAACACGCAGCCATGAGCCTGCCACTGGCCTAGGATGCACTGAGGCTGCTGTGACCTCACAAGCGCAGCCAGCAGCCAGGAGCCTGCCACTGCCCTAGGAAGCACTCAGTGTGCTGTGACCTCACAACCACAGGCAGCAGCCAGGAGCCTGCCTCTGGTCTAGGAGGCACTGAGGCTGCTGTGACCTCCCAAGCACAGCCAGCAGCCAGGAGCCTGCCACTGGCCTAGCAGGCACTCAGGTTGCTGTGACCTCACAAGCGCAACACGCAGCCATGAGCCTGCCACTGGCCTAGGAGGCACTGAGGCTGCTGTAACCTCACAAGCACAGCCAGCAGCCAGGAGCCTGCCACTGCCCTAGGAAGCACTCAGTGTGCTGTGACCTCCCAAGCACATCTAGCAGCCAGGAGGCTGCCACTGGGCTAGGAAGCACTCAGGCTGCCGTGACCTCAAAAGCACAGCCAGCAGCCAGGAGCCTGCCACTGGCCTAGGAGGCACTGAGGTTGCTGTGACCTCACAAGCACAGCCAGCAGCCATGAGCCTGCCACTGGCCTCGGAGGCAGTCAGGCTGCTGTGACGTCACAAGCACAGCCAGCAGCCAGGAGCCTGCCACTGGCCTCGCAGGCACTGAGGCTGCTGTGACCTCACAAGCACAAGCAGCAACCATGAGCCTGCCACTGTCCTAGGAGGCACTCAGGGTGCTGTGACCTCCCAAGCACAGCCAGAAGTCATGAGCCTGCCGCTGGCCTAGGAGGCACTGAGGCTGCTGTGACCTCCCAAGCACAGCCAGCAGCCAGGTGCCTGCCACTGGCCGAGGAGGCACTGAGGCTGATGTGACCTGACAAGCACAGCCAGCACCCAGGAGCCTGCCACTGGCCTAGGAGGCACTCAGGTTGCTGAGACCTCACAAGCACAGCCAGCAGCCAGGAGCCTGCCACTGGCCTCGGAGGCACTCAGGCTGCTGTGACCTCACAAGCACAGCCAGCAGCCAAGAGCCTACCACTGGCCTAGGAGGCACTGAGGCTGCTGTGACCTCACAAGCAGAGCCAGCAGCCATGAGCCTGCCACTGACCTAGGAGGCACTAAGGCTGCTGTGACCTCACAAGCACAGCCAGCAGCCATGAGCCTGCCACTGGCCTCGGAGGCACTCAGGTTGGTGTCACCTCAGAAGCACAACCAGCAGCCAGGAGCCTGCCACTGACCTAGGAGGCACTAAGGCTGCTGTGACCTCACAAGCACAGCTAGCAGCCATGAGCCTGGCACTGGCCTCGGAGGCACTCAGGCTGCTGTGACCTCACAAGCACACCCAGCAGCCATGAGGCTGCCGCTGCCCTAGGAGGCACGGAGGCCGCTCTGACCTCACTAGCACAGCCAGCAGCCAGGAGCCTGCCACTGGCCTAGGAGGTACTGACGCTGCTGTAACCTCACAAGCACAGCCAGCAGCCAGCAGCCTGCCACTGCCCTAGGACGCACTGAGGCTGTTGTGACCTCACAAGCACAGCCAGCAGACAGGAGGCTGCCCCTGGCCTAGGAGGCACTGAGGCTGCTGTGGCCTCACAAGCAGAGCCAGCAGCCAGGAGCCTGCCACTGGCCTCGGAGGCACTCAGGCTGCTGTGACCTCACAAGCACAGCCATCAAGGTACGCTGCTCATATCCTAGGAGGCACTGAGGCTGCTGTGACGTCACAAGCACAGCCAGCAGCCAGGAGCCTGCCACTGGCCTAAGAAGCACTCAGGCTGCTCTGAGCTCACAAGCACAGGCATAGCCAGGAGCCTGCCACTGGCCTCGGAGGCACTGAGACTGCTGTGGCCTGACAAGCACAGCCCGCAGCCAGGAGCCTGCAACTGGCCTCGGAGGCACTGAGGCTGCTGTCACCTCAGAAGCACAGCCAGCAGCAATGAGGCTGCCACTGACCTAGGATGCACTCAGGCTGCTGTGAACTCACAAGCACAGACAGCAGCCAGGAGCCTGCCACTGGCCTAGGAGGCACTGAGGCTGCTGTTAACTCACAAGCACAGCCAGCACCCAGCAGCCTGCCACAGGCCTAGGAGGCACTGAGGCTGCTGTGAGCTCACAAGCACAACCAGCAGCCAGGCGCCTGCCACTGGCCTAAGAGGCACTGAGGCTGCTGTGACCTCACAAGCACAGCCAGCAGCCAGGCGCCTGCCACTGGGCTAGGAGGCACTGAGGCTGCTGTGACCTCACAAGCACAGCCAGCAGCCAGGAGCCTGCCTCTGGTCTAGGAGGCACTCAGCCTGCTGTGACCTCCCAAGCACACCCAGCAGCCAGGAGCCTGCCACTGGGCTAGGAAGCACTCAGGCTGCTGTGACCTCAAAAGCACAGCCAGCAGACAGGAGCCTGCCACTGCCCTAGGAAGCACTCAGTGTGCTGTGACCTCACAAGCACAGCCAGCAGCCAGGAGCCTTCCATCTCGTCTAGGAGGCACTCAGGCTGCTGTGACCTCCCAAGTACAGCCAGCAGCCAGGAGCCTGCCACTGGCCTAGGAGGCACTGAGGCTGCTGTGACCTCACAAGCACAGCCAGCAGCCAGGAGCCTGCCAATGGCGTAGGAGGCACTGAGGCTGCTGTGACCTCACAACCACAGCCAGCAGACAGGAGCCTGCCACTGGCCTAGGAGGCACTGAGGTTGCTGTGACCTCACAAGCACAGGCAGCAGCCAGGAGCCTTCCACTGGCCTAGGAGGCAGTGAGGCTGCTATGACCTCACAAGCACAGCCAGCAGCCAGGAGCCTGCCACTGGCCTAGGAGGCACTGAGGCTGCTGTGACCTTACAAGCACAGCCAGCAGCCATGAGCCTACCACTGGCCTAGGAGGCACTCAGGCGGCTGTGACCTCACAAGCGCAATCCGCAGCAATGAGCCTGCCACTGGCCTAGGATGCACTGAGGCTGCTGTGACCTCACAAGCACAGTCAGCAGCCAGGAGCCTGTCTCTGCCCTAGGAAGCACTCATTATGCTGTGACCTCACAAGCACAGCCAGCAGCCAGGAGCCTGTCACTGCCCTAGGAAGCACTCAGTATGCTGTGATCTCACAAGCACAGCGACCTGCCATGAGCCTGCCACTGGCCAAGGAGGCACTGAGTCTGCTGTGACCTCACAAGCACAGCCAGCAGCCATGAGCCTGCCACTTGCCTAGGAGGCACTGAGGCTGCTGTGACCTCACAAGCACAGCCAGCAGCCATGAGCCTGCCACTGGCCTCAGAGGTACTGAGGCTGTTGTGACCTCACAATCACAGCCAGCAGCCATGAGCCTGCCACTGGCCTAGGAGGCACTCAGGTTGCTGTGACCTCACAAGCGCAACACGCAGCCATGAGCCTGCCACTGGCCTAGGATGCACTGAGGCTGCTGTGACCTCACAAGCGCAGCCAGCAGCCAGGAGCCTGCCACTGCCCTAGGAAGCACTCAGTGTGCTGTGACCTCACAACCACAGGCAGCAGCCAGGAGCCTGCCTCTGGTCTAGGAGGCACTGAGGCTGCTGTGACCTCCCAAGCACAGCCAGCAGCCAGGAGCCTGCCACTGGCCTAGCAGGCACTCAGGTTGCTGTGACCTCACAAGCGCAACACGCAGCCATGAGCCTGCCACTGGCCTAGGAGGCACTGAGGCTGCTGTGACCTCACAAGCACAGCCAGCAGCCAGGAGCCTGCCACTGCCCTAGGAAGCACTCAGTGTGCTGTGACCTCCCAAGCACATCCAGCAGCCAGGAGGCTGCCACTGGGCTAGGAAGCACTCAGGCTGCTGTGACCTCAAAAGCACAGCCAGCAGCCAGGAGCCTGCCACTGGCCTAGGAGGCACTGAGGCTGCTGTGACCTCACAAGCACAGCCAGCAGCCATGAGCCTGCCACTGGCCTCGGAGGCAGTCAGGCTGCTGTGACCTGAGAAGCACAGCCAGCAGCCAGGAGCCTGCCACTGGCCTCGCAGGCACTGAGGCTGCTGTGACCTCACAAGCACAAGCAGCAACCATGAGCCTGCCACTGTCCTAGGAGGCACTCAGGGTGCTGTGACCTCCCAAGCACAGCCAGAAGTCATGAGCCTGCCGCTGGCCTAGGAGGCACTGAGGCAGCTGTGACCTCCCAAGCACAGCCAGCAGCCAGGTGCCTGCCACTGGCCGAGGAGGCACTGAGGTTGCTGTGACCTGACAAGCACAGCCAGCACCCAGGAGCCTGCCACTGGCCTAGGAGGCACTGAGGCTGCTGTGACCTCACAAGCACAGCCAGCAGCCAGGAGCCTGCCACTGGCCTCGGAGGCACTCAGGCTGCTGTGACCTCAGAAGCACAGCCAGCAGCCAAGAGCCTGCCACTGGCCTAGGAGGCACTGAGGCTGCTGTGACCTCACAAGCAGAGCCAGCAGCCATGAGCCTGCCACTGACCTAGGAGGCACTAAGGCTGCTGTGACCTGAGAAGCACAGCCAGCAGCCATGAGCCTGCCACTGGCCTCGGAGGCACTCAGGTTGGTGTCACCTCAGAAGCACAACCAGCAGCCAGGAGC
This sequence comes from Dromaius novaehollandiae, assembly GCF_036370855.1. Classification (NCBI taxonomy): domain Eukaryota; kingdom Metazoa; phylum Chordata; class Aves; order Casuariiformes; family Dromaiidae; genus Dromaius; species Dromaius novaehollandiae. The sequence continues at coordinate 3,968,042 of NC_088103.1, read as the reverse complement.
CTGCCACTGACCTAGGAGGCACTAAGGCTGCTGTGACCTCACAAGCACAGCTAGCAGCCATGAGCCTGGCACTGGCCTCGGAGGCACTCAGGCTGCTGTGACCTCACAAGCACACCCAGCAGCCATGAGGCTGCCGCTGCCCTAGGAGGCACGGATGCTGCTCTGACCTCACTAGCACAGCCAGCAGCCAGGAGCCTGCCAATGGCCTAGGAGGTACTGACGCTGCTGTAACCTCACAAGCACAGCCAGCAGCCAGCAGCCTGCCACTGCCCTAGGACGCACTGAGGCTGTTGTGACCTCACAAGCACAGCCAGCAGACAGGAGGCTGCCACTGGCCTAGGAGGCACTGAGGCTGCTGTGGCCTCACAAGCAGAGCCAGCAGCCAGGAGCCTGCCACTGGCCTCGGAGGCACTCAGGCTGCTGTGACCTCACAAGCACAGCCAACAAGGTACGCTGCTCATATCCTAGGAGGCACTGAGGCTGCTGTGACGTCACAAGCACAGCAAACAGCCAGGAGCCTGCCACTGGCCTAAGAAGCACTCAGGCTGCTCTGAGCTCACAAGCACAGGCATAGCCAGGAGCCTGCCACTGGCCTAGGAGGCACTGAGGCTGCTGTGACCTCACAAGCACAAGCAGCAGCCAGGAGCCTGCCACTGGCCTAGGAGGCACTGAGGCTGCTGTGACCTCACAAGCACAGCCAGCAGTCATGAGCCTGCCGCTGGCCTAGGAGGCACTGAGGCTGCTGTGACCTCACAAGCACAGCCAGCAGCCACGTGCCTGCCACTGGCTTCGGAGGCACTGAGGTTGCTGTGACCTGACAAGCACAGCCAGCAGCCAGGAGCCTGCTACTGGCCTAGGAGGCACTGAGGCTGCTGTGACCTCACAAGCACACCCAGCAGCCATGAGCCTGCCACTTGCCTAGGAGGCACTGAGGCTGCTGTTACCTCACAAGCACAGCCAGCAGCCATGAGCCTGCCACTGGCCTATGACGCTCTCAGGCTGCTGTGACCTCCCAAGCACAGCCAGCAGCCAGGAGCCTGCCACTGCCCTAGGAAGCACTCAGTGTGCTGTGACCTCCCAAGCACATCCAGCAGCCAGGAGGCTGCCACTGGGCTAGGAAGCACTGAGGCTGCTGTGACCTCAAAAGCACAGCCAGCAGCCAGGAGCCTGCCACTGGCCTAGGAGGCACTGAGGTTGCTGTGACCTCACAAGCACAGCCAGCAGCCATGAGCCTGCCACTGGCCTCGGAGGCACTCAGGCTGCTGTGACCTGACAAGCACAGCCAGCAGCCAGGAGCCTGCCACTGGCCTCGCAGGCACTGAGGCTGCTGTGACCTCACAAGCACAGGCAGCAACCATGAGCCTGCCACTGTCCTAGGAGGCACTCAGGGTGCTGTGACCTCCCAAGCACAGCCAGAAGTCATGAGCCTGCCGCTGGCCTAGGAGGCACTGAGGCTGCTGTGACCTCCCAAGCACAGCCAGCAGCCATGTGCCTGCCACTGGCCGAGGAGGCACTGAGGCTGATGTGACCTGACAAGCACAGCCAGCACCCAGGAGCCTGCCACTGGCCTAGGAGGCACTCAGGTTGCTGAGACCTCACAAGCACAGCCAGCAGCCAGGAGCCTGCCACTGGCCTCGGAGGCACTCAGGCTGCTGTGACCTCAGAAGCACAGCCAGCAGCCAAGAGCCTGCCACTGGCCTAGGAGGCACTGAGGCTGCTGTGACCTCACAAGCAGAGCCAGCAGCCAGGAGCCTGCCACTGACCTAGGAGGCACTAAGGCTGCTGTGACCTCACAAGCACAGCCAGCAGCCATGAGCCTGCCACTGGCCTCGGAGGCACTCAGGTTGGTGTCACCTCAGAAGCACAACCAGCAGCCAGGAGCCTGCCACTGACCTAGGAGGCACTAAGGCTGCTGTGACCTCACAAGCACAGCTAGCAGCCATGAGCCTGGCACTGGCCTCGGAGGCACTCAGGCTGCTGTGACCTCACAAGCACACCCAGCAGCCATGAGGCTGCCGCTGCCCTAGGAGGCACGGAGGCTGCTCTGACCTCACTAGCACAGCCAGCAGCCAGGAGCCTGCCACTGGCCTAGGAGGTACTGACGCTGCTGTAACCTCACAAGCACAGCCAGCAGCCAGCAGCCTGCCACTGCCCTAGGACGCACTGAGGCTGTTGTGACCTCACAAGCACAGCCAGCAGACAGGAGGCTGCCACTGGCCTAGGAGGCACTGAGGCTGCTGTGGCCTCACAAGCAGAGCCAGCAGCCAGGAGCCTGCCACTGGCCTCGGAGGCACTCAGGCTGCTGTGACCTCACAAGCACAGCCAACAAGGTACGCTGCTCATATCCTAGGAGGCACTGAGGCTGCTGTGACGTCACAAGCACAGCCAGCAGCCAGGAGCCTGCCACTGGCCTAAGAAGCACTCAGGCTGCTCTGAGCTCACAAGCACAGGCAAAGCCAGGAGCCTGCCACTGGCCTAGGAGGCACTGAGACTGCTGTGGCCTGACAAGCACAGCCCGCAGCCATGAGCCTGCAACTGGCCTCGGAGGCACTGAGGCTGCTGTCACCTCAGAAGCACAGCCAGCAGCAATGAGGCTGCCCCTGACCTAGGATGCACTCAGGCTGCTGTGAACTCACAAGCACAACCAGCAGCCAGGAGCCTGCCACTGGGCTAGGAAGCACTCAGGCTGCTGTGACCTCAAAAGCACAGCCAGCAGCCAGGAGCCTGCCACTGCCCTAGGAAGCACTCAGTGTGCTGTGACCTCACAAGCACAGCCAGCAGCCAGGAGCCTGCCACTGGCCTAGGAGGCACTGAGGCTGCTGTGACCTCACAAGCACAGCCAGCAGCCAGGAGCCTGCCAATGGCGTAGGAGGCACTGAGGCTGCTGTGACCTCACAACCACAGCCAGCAGCCAGGAGCCTGCCACTGTCCTAGGAGGCACTGAGGTTGCTGTAACCTCACAAGCACAGGCAGCAGCCAGGAGCTTTCCACTGGCCTAGGAGGCAGTGAGGCTGCTATGACCTCACAAACACAGCCAGCAGCCAGGAGCCTGCCACTGGCCTAGGAGGCACTGAGGCTGCTGTGACCTTACAAGCACAGCCAGCAGCCATGAGCCTACCACTGGCCTAGGAGGCACTCAGGCGGCTGTGACCTCACAAGCGCAATCCGCAGCAATGAGCCTGCCACTGGCCTAGGATGCACTGAGGCTGCTGTGACCTCACAAGCACAGTCAGCAGCCAGGAGCCTGTCTCTGCCCTAGGAAGCACTCATTATGCTGTGACCTCACAAGCACAGCCAGCAGCCAGGAGCCTGTCACTGCCCTAGGAAGCACTCAGTATGCTGTGATCTCACAAGCACAGCGACCTGCCATGAGCCTGCCACTGGCGTAGGAGGCACTGAGTCTGCTGTGACCTCACAACCACAGCCAGCAGCCATGAGCCTGCCACTTGCCTAGGAGGCACTGAGGCTGCTGTTACCTCAGAAGCACAGCCAGCAGCCATGAGCCTGCCACTGGCCTCAGAGGTACTGAGGCTGTTGTGACCTCACAATCACAGCCAGCAGCCATGAGCCTGCCACTGGCCTAGGAGGCACTGAGGCTGCTGTGACCTCACAAGCGCAACACGCAGCCATGAGTCTGCCACTGGCCTCGGAGGCACTCAGGTTGGTGTCACCTCAGAAGCACAACCAGCAGCCAGGAGCCTGCCACTGACCTAGGAGGCACTAAGGCTGCTGTGACCTCACAAGCACAGCTAGCAGCCATGAGCCTGGCACTGGCCTCGGAGGCACTGAGGCTGCTGTGACCTCACAAGCACACCCAGCAGTCATGAGGCTGCCGCTGCCCTAGGAGGCACTGAGGCTGCTCTGACCTCACAAGCACAGTGAGCAGCCAGGAGCCTGCCAATGGCCTAGGAGGTACTGACGCTGCTGTAACCTCACAAGCACAGCCAGCAGCCATGAGCCTGCCACTGGCCTCAGAGGTACTGAGGCTGTTGTGACCTCACAATCACAGCCAGCAGCCATGAGCCTGCCACTGGCCTAGGAGGCACTCAGGTTGCTGTGACCTCACAAGCGCAACACGCAGCCATGAGCCTGCCACTGGCCTAGGATGCACTGAGGCTGCTGTGACCTCACAAGCGCAGCCAGCAGCCAGGAGCCTGCCACTGCCCTAGGAAGCACTCAGTGTGCTGTGACCTCACAAGCACAGCCAGCAGCCAGGAGCCTGCCTCTGGTCTAGGAGGCACTGAGGCTGCTGTGACCTCCCAAGCACAGCCAGCAGCCAGGAGCCTGCCACTGGCCTAGCAGGCACTCAGGTTGCTGTGACCTCACAAGCGCAACACGCAGCCATGAGCCTGCCACTGGCCTAGGAGGCACTGAGGCTGCTGTGACCTCACAAGCACTGCCAGCAGCCAGGAGCCTGCCACTGCCCTAGGAAGCACTCAGTGTGCTGTGACCTCCCAAGCACATCCAGCAGCCAGGAGGCTGCCACTGGGCTAGGAAGCACTCAGGCTGCTGTGACCTCAAAAGCACAGCCAGCAGCCAGGAGCCTGCCACTGGCCTAGGAGGCACTGAGGTTGCTGTGACCTCACAAGCACAGCCAGCAGCCATGAGCCTGCCACTGGCCTCGGAGGCAGTCAGGCTGCTGTGACCTGACAAGCACAGCCAGCAGCCAGGAGCCTGCCACTGGCCTCGCAGGCACTGAGGCTGCTATGACCTCACAAGCACAAGCAGCAACCATGAGCCTGCCACTGTCCTAGGAGGCACTCAGGGTGCTGTGACCTCCCAAGCACAGCCAGAAGTCATGAGCCTGCCGCTGGCCTAGGAGGCACTGAGGCTGCTGTGACCTCCCAAGCACAGCCAGCAGCCAGGTGCCTGCCACTGGCCGAGGAGGCACTGAGGCTGATGTGACCTGACAAGCACAGCCAGCACCCAGGAGCCTGCCACTGGCCTAGGAGGCACTCAGGTTGCTGAGACCTCACAAGCACAGCCAGAAGCCAGGAGCCTGCCACTGGCCTCGGAGGCACTCAGGCTGCTGTGACCTCAGAAGCACAGCCAGCAGCCAAGAGCCTGCCACTGGCCTAGGAGGCACTGAGGCTGCTGTGACCTCACAAGCAGAGCCAGCAGCCATGAGCCTGCCACTGACCTAGGAGGCACTAAGGCTGCTGTGACCTCACAAGCACAGCCAGCAGCCATGAGCCTGCCACTGGCCTCGGAGGCACTCAGGTTGGTGTCACCTCAGAAGCACAACCAGCAGCCAGGAGCCTGCCACTGACCTAGGAGGCACTAAGGCTGCTGTGACCTCACAAGCACAGCTAGCAGCCATGAGCCTGGCACTGGCCTCGGAGGCACTCAGGCTGCTGTGACCTCACAAGCACACCCAGCAGCCAAGAGCCTGCCACTGGCCTAGGAGGCACTGAGGCTGCTGTGACCTCACAAGCAGAGCCAGCAGCCATGAGCCTGCCACTGACCTAGGAGGCACTAAGGCTGCTGTGACCTCACAAGCACAGCCAGCAGCCATGAGCCTGCCACTGGCCTCGGAGGCACTCAGGTTGGTGTCACCTCAGAAGCACAACCAGCAGCCAGGAGCCTGCCACTGACCTAGGAGGCACTAAGGCTGCTGTGACCTCACAAGCACAGCTAGCAGCCATGAGCCTGGCACTGGCCTCGGAGGCACTCAGGCTGCTGTGACCTCACAAGCACACCCAGCAGCCAGGAGCCTGCCACTGGCCTAGGAGGCACTGAGGCTGCTGTGACCTCACAAGCAGAGCCAGCAGCCAGGAGCCTGCCACTGACCTAGGAGGCACTAAGGCTGCTGTGACCTCACAAGCACAGCCAGCAGCCATGAGCCTGCCACTGGCCTCGGAGGCACTCAGGTTGGTGTCACCTCAGAAGCACAACCAGCAGCCAGGAGCCTGCCACTGACCTAGGAGGCACTAAGGCTGCTGTGACCTCACAAGCACAGCTAGCAGCCATGAACCTGGCACTGGCCTCGGAGGCACTCAGGCTGCTGTGACCTCACAAGCACACCCAGCAGCCATGAGGCTGCCGCTGCCCTAGGAGGCACTGAGGCTGCTCTGACCTCACTAGCACAGCCAGCAGCCAGCAGCCTGCCACTGCCCTAGGACGCACTGAGGCTGTTGTGACCTCACAAGCACAGCCAGCAGACAGGAGGCTGCCACTGGCCTAGGAGGCACTGAGGCTGCTGTGGCCTCACAAGCAGAGCCAGCAGCCAGGAGCCTGCCACTGGCCTCGGAGGCACTCAGGCTGCTGTGACCTCACAAGCACAGCCAACAAGGTACGCTGCTCATGTCCTAGGAGGCACTGAGGCTGCTGTGACGTCACAAGCACAGCCAGCAGCCAGGAGCCTGCCACTGGCCTAAGAAGCACTCAGGCTGCTCTGAGCTCACAAGCACAGGCATAGCCAGGAGCCTGCCACTGGCCTAGGAGGCACTGAGGCTGCTGTGACCTCACAAGCACAAGCAGCAGCCAGGAGCCTGCCACTGGCCTAGGAGGCACTGAGGCTGCTGTGACCTCACAAGCACAGCCAGCAGTCATGAGCCTGCCGCTGGCCTAGGAGGCACTGAGGCTGCTGTGACCTCACAAGCACAGCCAGCAGCCACGTGCCTACCACTGGCTTCGGAGGCACTGAGGTTGCTGTGACCTGACAAGCACAGCCAGCAGCCAGGAGCCTGCTACTGGCCTAGGAGGCAATGAGGCTGCTGTGACCTCACAAGCACAGCCCGCAGCCATGAGCCTGCCACTTGCCTAGGAGGCACTGAGGCTGCTGTTACCTCACAAGCACAGCCAGCAGCCATGAGCCTGCCACTGGCCTCGGAGGCACTCAGGTTGCTGTGACCTCCCAAGCACAGCCAGCAGCCATGAGCCTGCCACTGGCCTAGGATGCACTGAGTCTGCTGTGACCTCACAAGCACAGCCAGCAGCCAGGAGCCTGCCACTGCCCTAGGAAGCACTCAGTGTGCTGTGACCTCACAACCACAGGCAGCAGCCAGGAGCCTGCCTCTGGTCTAGGAGGCACTGAGGCTGCTGTGACCTCCCAAGCACAGCCAGCAGCCAGGAGCCTGCCACTGGCCTAGCAGGCACTCAGGTTGCTGTGACCTCACAAGCGCAACACGCAGCCATGAGCCTGCCACTGGCCTAGGATGCACTGAGGCTGCTGTCACCTCACAAGCACAGTGAGCAGCCAGGAGCCTGCCACTGCCCTAGGAAGCACTCAGTGTGCTGTGACCTCACAAGCACAGCCAGCAACCAGGAGCCTGCCTCTGGTCTAGGAGGCACTCAGGCTGCTGTGACCTCCCAAGCACAGCCAGCAGCCATGAGCCTGCCACAGAATTAGCGGGCACTGAGGCTGCTGTGACCTCACAAGCACAGCCAGCAGCCATGAGCCTGCCACTGGCCTCGGAGGCAGTCAGGCTGCTGTGACCTGACAAGCACAGCCAGCAGCCATGAGCTTGCCACTGGCCTAGGAGGCTCTCAGGTTGCTGTGACGTCACAAGCACAGGCAGCAGCCAGGAGCCTTCCACTAGCCTAGGAGGCAGTGAGGCTGCTGTGACCTCACAAGCACAGCCATCAGCCATGAGCCTGCCACTGCCCTAGGAGGCACTCAGGCGGCTGTGACCTCACAAGCACAGCCAGCAGCAATGAGCCTGCCACTGGCCTAGGAGGCACTCAGGCTGCTGTGACCTCACAAGCACAGCCAGCAGCCATGAGCCTGCCACTGGCCTCGGAGGCAGTCCGGCTGCTCTGACCTCACAAGCACAGCCAGCAGCCAGGAGCCTGTCACTACCCTAGGAAGCAGTCAGTATGCTGTGATCTCACAAGCACAGCCAGCAGCCAGGAGCCTGTCACTAGCCTAGGAGGCACTCAGCCTGCTGTGACCTCACAAGCACAGGCAGCAGCCAGGCGCCTGCCACTGGCCTAGGAGGCACTGAGGCTGCTGTCATGTCACAAGTACAGCCACCTGCCATGAGCCTGCCACTGGCCAAGGACGCAGTGAGTCTGCTGTGACCTTCCAAGCACAGAGAGCAGCCAAGAGCCTGGCAGAGACCTAGGGGGCACTGAGGCTGCTGTGACCTCACAAGCACAGCCAACAACCATGAGCCTGCCACTGGCGTAGGAGGCACTGAGGCTGCTGTAACCTCTAAAGCACAGCCAGCAGCAGTGAGCCTGCCACTGACCTAGGAGGCACTGAAGCTGCTGTGACCTCACAAGCTCAGCCAGCAGCCAGGAGCCTGCCACTGGTCTAGGAGGCACTCAGGCTGCTGTGACCTCACAAGCACTGTCAGCAGCCTCCAATGGCCTAGGAGGCACTGAGGCTGCTGTGAACTCACAAGATCAGCCAGCAGGGACAATGCACACTAATATATGAGACATTCAGGCTGCTATGACCTCACAAGCACAGCCAGCAGCCAGGAGCCTTCCACTGGCCTCGGAGGCACACAGGGTGCAGTGGCCTCACAAACACAGGCAGCAGCCAGGAGCCTGCCACTGGCCTAGGAGGCACTGAGGCTGCTGTGATCTCACAAGCAGAGTCAGCAGCCAGGAGCCTGCCACTGGCCTAGGAAGAACTGAGGCTGCTGTGACGTCACAAGCACAGGCAGCAGCCAGGAGCCTGCCACTGGCCTAGGAGGTACTCAGGGTGCTGTGACGTCACAAGCACAGCCAGCAGGCAGGAGCCTGGCACAGGACTCGGAGGCACTGAGGCTGCTGTGACCTCAAAAGCACAGCCAGCAGCCAGGAGCCTGCCACTGGCCTAGGAGGCACTGAGGTTGCTGTGACCTCACAAGCACAGGCAGCAGCCATGAGCCTGCCACTGGCCTCGGAGGCACTCAGGCTGCTGTGACCTGACAAGCACAGCCAGCAGCCAGGAGCCTGCCACTGGCCTCGCAGGCACTGAGGCTGCTGTGACCTCACAAGCACAGGCAGCAACCATGAGCCTGCCACTGTCCTAGGAGGCACTCAGGGTGCTGTGACCTCCCAAGCACAGCCAGAAGTCATGAGCCTGCCGCTGGCCTAGGAGGCACTGAGGCTGCTGTGACCTCCCAAGCACAGCCAGCAGCCAGGTGCCTGCCACTGGCCGAGGAGGCACTGAGGCTGATGTGACCTGACAAGCACAGCCAGCACCCAGGAGCCTGCCACTGGCCTAGGAGGCACTCAGGTTGCTGAGACCTCACAAGCACAGCCAGCAGCCAGGAGCCTGCCACTGGCCTCGGAGGCACTCAGGCTGCTGTGACCTCAGAAGCACAGCCAGCAGCCAAGAGCCTGCCACTGGCCTAGGAGGCACTGAGGCTGCTGTGACCTCACAAGCAGAGCCAGCAGCCAGGAGCCTGCCACTGACCTAGGAGGCACTAAGGCTGCTGTGACCTCACAAGCACAGCCAGCAGCCATGAGCCTGCCACTGGCCTCGGAGGCACTCAGGTTGGTGTCACCTCAGAAGCACAACCAGCAGCCAGGAGCCTGCCACTGACCTAGGAGGCACTAAGGCTGCTGTGACCTCACAAGCACAGCTAGCAGCCATGAGCCTGGCACTGGCCTCGGAGGCACTCAGGCTGCTGTGACCTCACAAGCACACCCAGCAGCCATGAGGCTGCCGCTGCCCTAGGAGGCACGGAGGCTGCTCTGACCTCACTAGCACAGCCAGCAGCCAGGAGCCTGCCACTGGCCTAGGAGGTACTGACGCTGCTGTAACCTCACAAGCACAGCCAGCAGCCAGCAGCCTGCCACTGCCCTAGGACGCACTGAGGCTGTTGTGACCTCACAAGCACAGCCAGCAGACAGGAGGCTGCCACTGGCCTAGGAGGCACTGAGGCTGCTGTGGCCTCACAAGCAGAGCCAGCAGCCAGGAGCCTGCCACTGGCCTCGGAGGCACTCAGGCTGCTGTGACCTCACAAGCACAGCCAACAAGGTACGCTGCTCATATCCTAGGAGGCACTGAGGCTGCTGTAACGTCACAAGCACAGCCAGCAGCCAGGAGCCTGCCACTGGCCTAAGAAGCACTCAGGCTGCTCTGAGCTCACAAGCACAGGCAAAGCCAGGAGCCTGCCACTGGCCTAGGAGGCACTGAGACTGCTGTGGCCTGACAAGCACAGCCCGCAGCCATGAGCCTGCAACTGGCCTCGGAGGCACTGAGGCTGCTGTCACCTCAGAAGCACAGCCAGCAGCAATGAGGCTGCCCCTGACCTAGGATGCACTCAGGCTGCTGTGAACTCACAAGCACAACCAGCAGCCAGGAGCCTGCCACTGGGCTAGGAAGCACTCAGGCTGCTGTGACCTCAAAAGCACAGCCAGCAGCCAGGAGCCTGCCACTGCCCTAGGAAGCACTCAGTGTGCTGTGACCTCACAAGCACAGCCAGCAGCCAGGAGCCTGCCACTGGCCTAGGAGGCACTGAGGCTGCTGTGACCTCACAAGCACAGCCAGCAGCCAGGAGCCTGCCAATGGCGTAGGAGGCACTGAGGCTGCTGTGACCTCACAACCACAGCCAGCAGCCAGGAGCCTGCCACTGTCCTAGGAGGCACTGAGGTTGCTGTAACCTCACAAGCACAGGCAGCAGCCAGGAGCTTTCCACTGGCCTAGGAGGCAGTGAGGCTGCTATGACCTCACAAACACAGCCAGCAGCCAGGAGCCTGCCACTGGCCTAGGAGGCACTGAGGCTGCTGTGACCTTACAAGCACAGCCAGCAGCCATGAGCCTACCACTGGCCTAGGAGGCACTCAGGCGGCTGTGACCTCACAAGCGCAATCCGCAGCAATGAGCCTGCCACTGGCCTAGGATGCACTGAGGCTGCTGTGACCTCACAAGCACAGTCAGCAGCCAGGAGCCTGTCTCTGCCCTAGGAAGCACTCATTATGCTGTGACCTCACAAGCACAGCCAGCAGCCAGGAGCCTGTCACTGCCCTAGGAAGCACTCAGTATGCTGTGATCTCACAAGCACAGCGACCTGCCATGAGCCTGCCACTGGCGTAGGAGGCACTGAGTCTGCTGTGACCTCACAACCACAGCCAGCAGCCATGAGCCTGCCACTTGCCTAGGAGGCACTGAGGCTGCTGTTACCTCAGAAGCACAGCCAGCAGCCATGAGCCTGCCACTGGCCTCAGAGGTACTGAGGCTGTTGTGACCTCACAATCACAGCCAGCAGCCATGAGCCTGCCACTGGCCTAGGAGGCACTGAGGCTGCTGTGACCTCACAAGCGCAACACGCAGCCATGAGTCTGCCACTGGCCTCGGAGGCACTCAGGTTGGTGTCACCTCAGAAGCACAACCAGCAGCCAGGAGCCTGCCACTGACCTAGGAGGCACTAAGGCTGCTGTGACCTCACAAGCACAGCTAGCAGCCATGAGCCTGGCACTGGCCTCGGAGGCACTCAGGCTGCTGTGACCTCACAAGCACACCCAGCAGTCATGAGGCTGCCGCTGCCCTAGGAGGCACTGAGGCTGCTCTGACCTCACAAGCACAGTGAGCAGCCAGGAGCCTGCCAATGGCCTAGGAGGTACTGACGCTGCTGTAACCTCACAAGCACAGCCAGCAGCCATGAGCCTGCCACTGGCCTCAGAGGTACTGAGGCTGTTGTGACCTCACAATCACAGCCAGCAGCCATGAGCCTGCCACTGGCCTAGGAGGCACTCAGGTTGCTGTGACCTCACAAGCGCAACACGCAGCCATGAGCCTGCCACTGGCCTAGGATGAACTGAGGCTGCTGTGACCTCACAAGCGCAGCCAGCAGCCAGGAGCCTGCCACTGCCCTAGGAAGCACTCAGTGTGCTGTGACCTCACAAGCACAGCCAGCAGCCAGGAGCCTGCCTCTGGTCTAGGAGGCACTGAGGCTGCTGTGACCTCCCAAGCACAGCCAGCAGCCAGGAGCCTGCCACTGGCCTAGCAGGCACTCAGGTTGCTGTGACCTCACAAGCGCAACACGCAGCCATGAGCCTGCCACTGGCCTAGGAGGCACTGAGGCTGCTGTGACCTCACAAGCACTGCCAGCAGCCAGGAGCCTGCCACTGCCCTAGGAAGCACTCAGTGTGCTGTGACCTCCCAAGCACATCCAGCAGCCAGGAGGCTGCCACTGGGCTAGGAAGCACTCAGGCTGCTGTGACCTCAAAAGCACAGCCAGCAGCCAGGAGCCTGCCACTGGCCTAGGAGGCACTGAGGTTGCTGTGACCTCACAAGCACAGCCAGCAGCCATGAGCCTGCCACTGGCCTCGGAGGCAGTCAGGCTGCTGTGACCTGACAAGCACAGCCAGCAGCCAGGAGCCTGCCACTGGCCTCGCAGGCACTGAGGCTGCTATGACCTCACAAGCACAAGCAGCAACCATGAGCCTGCCACTGTCCTAGGAGGCACTCAGGGTGCTGTGACCTCCCAAGCACAGCCAGAAGTCATGAGCCTGCCGCTGGCCTAGGAGGCACTGAGGCTGCTGTGACCTCCCAAGCACAGCCAGCAGCCAGGTGCCTGCCACTGGCCGAGGAGGCACTGAGGCTGATGTGACCTGACAAGCACAGCCAGCACCCAGGAGCCTGCCACTGGCCTAGGAGGCACTCAGGTTGCTGAGACCTCACAAGCACAGCCAGAAGCCAGGAGCCTGCCACTGGCCTCGGAGGCACTCAGGCTGCTGTGACCTCAGAAGCACAGCCAGCAGCCAAGAGCCTGCCACTGGCCTAGGAGGCACTGAGGCTGCTGTGACCTCACAAGCAGAGCCAGCAGCCATGAGCCTGCCACTGACCTAGGAGGCACTAAGGCTGCTGTGACCTCACAAGCACAGCCAGCAGCCATGAGCCTGCCACTGGCCTCGGAGGCACTCAGGTTGGTGTCACCTCAGAAGCACAACCAGCAGCCAGGAGCCTGCCACTGACCTAGGAGGCACTAAGGCTGCTGTGACCTCACAAGCACAGCTAGCAGCCATGAGCCTGGCACTGGCCTCGGAGGCACTCAGGCTGCTGTGACCTCACAAGCACACCCAGCAGCCAGGAGCCTGCCACTGGCCTAGGAGGCACTGAGGCTGCTGTGACCTCACAAGCAGAGCCAGCAGCCAGGAGCCTGCCACTGACCTAGGAGGCACTAAGGCTGCTGTGACCTCACAAGCACAGCCAGCAGCCATGAGCCTGCCACTGGCCTCGGAGGCACTCAGGTTGGTGTCACCTCAGAAGCACAACCAGCAGCCAGGAGCCTGCCACTGACCTAGGAGGCACTAAGGCTGCTGTGACCTCACAAGCACAGCTAGCAGCCATGAACCTGGCACTGGCCTCGGAGGCACTCAGGCTGCTGTGACCTCACAAGCACACCCAGCAGCCATGAGGCTGCCGCTGCCCTAGGAGGCACTGAGGCTGCTCTGACCTCACTAGCACAGCCAGCAGCCAGCAGCCTGCCACTGCCCTAGGACGCACTGAGGCTGTTGTGACCTCACAAGCACAGCCAGCAGACAGGAGGCTGCCACTGGCCTAGGAGGCACTGAGGCTGCTGTGGCCTCACAAGCAGAGCCAGCAGCCAGGAGCCTGCCACTGGCCTCGGAGGCACTCAGGCTGCTGTGACCTCACAAGCACAGCCAACAAGGTACGCTGCTCATGTCCTAGGAGGCACTGAGGCTGCTGTGACGTCACAAGCACAGCCAGCAGCCAGGAGCCTGCCACTGGCCTAAGAAGCACTCAGGCTGCTCTGAGCTCACAAGCACAGGCATAGCCAGGAGCCTGCCACTGGCCTAGGAGGCACTGAGGCTGCTGTGACCTCACAAGCACAAGCAGCAGCCAGGAGCCTGCCACTGGCCTAGGAGGCACTGAGGCTGCTGTGACCTCACAAGCACAGCCAGCAGTCATGAGCCTGCCGCTGGCCTAGGAGGCACTGAGGCTGCTGTGACCTCACAAGCACAGCCAGCAGCCACGTGCCTACCACTGGCTTCGGAGGCACTGAGGTTGCTGTGACCTGACAAGCACAGCCAGCAGCCAGGAGCCTGCTACTGGCCTAGGAGGCAATGAGGCTGCTGTGACCTCACAAGCACAGCCCGCAGCCATGAGCCTGCCACTTGCCTAGGAGGCACTGAGGCTGCTGTTACCTCACAAGCACAGCCAGCAGCCATGAGCCTGCCACTGGCCTCGGAGGCACTCAGGTTGCTGTGACCTCCCAAGCACAGCCAGCAGCCATGAGCCTGCCACTGGCCTAGGATGCACTGAGTCTGCTGTGACCTCACAAGCACAGCCAGCAGCCAGGAGCCTGCCACTGCCCTAGGAAGCACTCAGTGTGCTGTGACCTCACAACCACAGGCAGCAGCCAGGAGCCTGCCTCTGGTCTAGGAGGCACTGAGGCTGCTGTGACCTCCCAAGCACAGCCAGCAGCCAGGAGCCTGCCACTGGCCTAGCAGGCACTCAGGTTGCTGTGACCTCACAAGCGCAACACGCAGCCATGAGCCTGCCACTGGCCTAGGATGCACTGAGGCTGCTGTCACCTCACAAGCACAGTGAGCAGCCAGGAGCCTGCCACTGCCCTAGGAAGCACTCAGTGTGCTGTGACCTCACAAGCACAGCCAGCAACCAGGAGCCTGCCTCTGGTCTAGGAGGCACTCAGGCTGCTGTGACCTCCCAAGCACAGCCAGCAGCCATGAGCCTGCCACAGAATTAGCGGGCACTGAGGCTGCTGTGACCTCACAAGCACAGCCAGCAGCCATGAGCCTGCCACTGGCCTCGGAGGCAGTCAGGCTGCTGTGACCTGACAAGCACAGCCAGCAGCCATGAGCTTGCCACTGGCCTAGGAGGCACTCAGGTTGCTGTGACGTCACAAGCACAGGCAGCAGCCAGGAGCCTTCCACTAGCCTAGGAGGCAGTGAGGCTGCTGTGACCTCACAAGCACAGCCATCAGCCATGAGCCTGCCACTGCCCTAGGAGGCACTCAGGCGGCTGTGACCTCACAAGCACAGCCAGCAGCAATGAGCCTGCCACTGGCCTAGGAGGCACTCAGGCTGCTGTGACCTCACAAGCACAGCCAGCAGCCATGAGCCTGCCACTGGCCTCGGAGGCAGTCCGGCTGCTCTGACCTCACAAGCACAGCCAGCAGCCAGGAGCCTGTCACTACCCTAGGAAGCAGTCAGTATGCTGTGATCTCACAAGCACAGCCAGCAGCCAGGAGCCTGTCACTAGCCTAGGAGGCACTCAGCCTGCTGTGGCCTCACAAGCACAGGCAGCAGCCAGGCGCCTGCCACTGGCCTAGGAGGCACTGAGGCTGCTGTCATGTCACAAGTACAGCCACCTGCCATGAGCCTGCCACTGGCCAAGGACGCAGTGAGCCTGCTGTGACCTTCCAAGCACAGAGAGCAGCCAAGAGCCTGGCAGAGACCTAGGGGGCACTGAGGCTGCTGTGACCTCACAAGCACAGCCAACAACCATGAGCCTGCCACTGGCGTAGGAGGCACTGAGGCTGCTGTAACCTCTAAAGCACAGCCAGCAGCAGTGAGCCTGCCACTGACCTAGGAGGCACTGAAGCTGCTGTGACCTCACAAGCTCAGCCAGCAGCCAGGAGCCTGCCACTGGTCTAGGAGGCACTCAGGCTGCTGTGACCTCACAAGCACTGTCAGCAGCCTCCAATGGCCTAGGAGGCACTGAGGCTGCTGTGAACTCACAAGATCAGCCAGCAGGGACAATGCACACTAATATATGAGACATTCAGGCTGCTGTGACCTCACAAGCACAGCCAGCAGCCAGGAGCCTTCCACTGGCCTCGGAGGCACACAGGCTGCAGTGGCCTCACAAACACAGGCAGCAGCCAGGAGCCTGCCACTGGCCTAGGAGGCACTGAGGCTGCTGTGATCTCACAAGCAGAGTCAGCAGCCAGGAGCCTGCCACTGGCCTAGGAAGAACTGAGGCTGCTGTGACGTCACAAGCACAGGCAGCAGCCAGGAGCCTGCCACTGGCCTAGGAGGTACTCAGGGTGCTGTGACGTCACAAGCACAGCCAGCAGGCAGGAGCCTGGCACAGGACTCGGAGGCACTGAGGCTGCTGTGACCTCACAAGCACAGGCAGCAGCCAGGAGCCTGCCACTGGCCTAGGAGGCACTGAGGTTGCTGGGACCTCACAAGCTCAGCCAGCAACCAGGAGCCTTCCACTGGCCTAGGAGGCACTCAGGATGCTGTGACCTCACAAGCACAGCCAGCAGCCATGAGCCTGCCACTGGCCTCGCAGGCACTGAGGCTGCTGTGACCTCACAAGCACAGGCAGCAACCATGAGCCTGCCACTGGCCTAGGAGGTACTCAGGGTGCTGTGACGTCACAAGCACAGCCAGCAGGCAGGAGCCTGGCACAGGACTCGGAGGCACTGAGGCTGCTGTGACCTCACAAGCACAGGCAGCAGCCAGGAGCCTGCCACTGGCCTAGGAGGCACTGAGGTTGCTGGGACCTCACAAGCTCAGCCAGCAACCAGGAGCCTTCCACTGGCCTAGGAGTTACTGAGGCTGCTGTGACCTCACAAGCACAGCCAGCAGGGGGCGCTGTACACTAACGTTTGAGGCACTGAGGCTGCTGTGACCTGACAAGCACAGCCAGCAGCCATGAGCCTGCCACTGGCATAGCAGGCGCTGAAGCTGCTTTGACCTCACAAGAACGGCTAGGAGCCAGGAGCCTGCCACTGGCCTAGGAGGCACCCAGGCTGCTGTGACGTCACAAGCACAGCCAGCAGCCAGTAGCCTGCCACTGGCCTAGGAGGCACTGAGGCTGCTGTGACCTCACAAGCACAGCCAGCAGCCAGGAGCCTAGCACAGGCCTAGGGGGAACTGAGGCTGCTGTGACTTCACAAGCACAGCCAGCAGCCAGGAGGCTGCCACTGGCCTCAGAGGCACACAGGCTGCAGTGGCCTCACAAGCACAGGCAGCAGCCAGGAGCCTGCCACTGGCCTAGGAGGCACTGAGGCTGCTGTGACGTCACAAGCACAGCCAGCAGCCAGGAGCCTGCCACTGGCCTAGGAGGCACTCAGGGTGCTGTGACCTCACAAGCACAGTCAGCAGCTTCCAATGGCCTAGGAGGCAGTCAGGCTGCTGTGACCTCACAAGAACAGCCAGCAGGGACAATGGACACTAATGTATGAGACATTCAGGCTGCTGTGACCTCACAAGCACAGGCAGCAGCCAGGAGCCTGCCACTGGCCTAGGAGGCACTGAGGCTGCTGTGATCTCACAAGCAGAGTCAGCAGCCAGGAGCCTGCCACTGGCCTAGGAGGCACTGAAGCTGCTTTGACCTCACAAGCACGGCTAGCAGCCAGGAGCCTGCCAGTGGCCTAGGAGGCACCCAGGCTGCTGTGACGTCACAAGCACAGCCAGCAGCCAGGAGCCTGCCACTGGCCTAGGAGGCACTGAGGCTGCTGTGACCTCACAAGGACAGCTAACAGCCAGAAGCCAAGCACAGGCCTAGGGGGCACTGAGGCTGCTGTGACCTCACAAGCAGAGCCAGCAGCCAGGAACCTGCCACTGGCCTAGGAGGCACTGAGGCTGCTGTGACCTCACAAGCACAGCTAACAGCCAGGAGCCTAGCACAGGCCTAGGAGGCACTCAGGCTGCTGAGACCTCACAACCACAGCCAGCACACAGGAGCCTGCCACTGGCCTAAGAAGCACTCAGGCTGCTCTGAGCTCACAAGCACAGGCAAAAGCCAGGAGCCTGCCA
Source organism: Dromaius novaehollandiae (assembly GCF_036370855.1). NCBI lineage: Eukaryota > Metazoa > Chordata > Aves > Casuariiformes > Dromaiidae > Dromaius > Dromaius novaehollandiae. The sequence goes on along the minus strand of NC_088103.1, from coordinate 3,950,402 downwards.
CTGGCCTAGGAGGCACTGAGGCTGCTGTGACCTCACAAGCACAGCCAGCGGCCATGAGCCTGCCACTGTCCTAGGAGGCACTGAGGCTGCTGTGACCTCACAAGCACAGCCAGCAGTCATGAGCCTGCCGCTGGCCTAGGAGGCACGGAGGCTGCTGTGACCTCACAAGCACAGCCAGCAGCCAGGAGCCTGCCACTGGCTTCGGAGGCACTGAGGCTGCTGTGACCTCACAAGCGCAACACGCAGGCATGAGCCTGCCACTGGCCTAGGATGCACTGATCCTGCTGTGACCTCACAAGCACAGCCAGCAGCCAGGAGCCTGCCACTGCCCTAGGAAGCACTCAGTGTGCTGTGACCTCACAACCACAGGCAGCAGCCAGGGGCCTGCCTCTGGTCTAGGAGGCACTGAGGCTGCTGTGACCTCCCAAGCACAGCCAGCAGCCAGGAGCCTGCCACTGGCCTAGCAGGCACTCAGGTTGCTGTGATCTCCCAAGCAGAGTCAGCAGCCATGAGCCTGCCACTGGCCTAGGAGGCACTCAGGCTGCTGTGACGTCACAAGCACAGCCAGCAGCCAGGAGCCTGCCACTGGCCTAGGAGGTACTCAGGGTGCTGTGACGTCACAAGCACAGCCAGCAGGCAGGAGCCTGGCACAGGCCTCGGAGGCACTCAGGCTGCTGTGACCTCACAAACACAGGCAGCAGCCATGAGCCTGCCACTGGCCTAGGAGGCACTGAAGCAAATGTGGCCTCACAAGCACAGCCAGCAGCCAGGAGACTGCCACTGGCCTAGGAGGCGCTCAGGCAGCTGTTAGCTCACAAGCACAACCAGCAGCCATGAGCCTGCCACTGGGCTGGGAGGCACTGAGGCTGCTGTGACCTCACAAGCACAGCCAGCGGCCATGAGCCTGCCACTTGCCTAGGAGGCACTCAGGATGCTGTGACCTCACAAGCACAGCCAGCAGCCAGGAGCCTGCCACTGGCCTAGGAGGCACTGAGGCTGCTGTGACCTCACAAGCACAACCAGCAGCCAGGAGCCTGCCACTGGCCTAGCAGGCACTGAGGCTGCTATGACCTCACAAGCACAACCAGCAGCCAGGAGCCTGCCACTGGCCTCGGAGGCACTGAGGCTGCTATGACCTCACAAGCACAACCAGCAGCCAGGAGACTGTCACTGGCCTCGGAGGCACTGAGGCAGCTGTGAGCTCACAAGCACAGCCAGCAGCCAGGAGACTGCCACTGGCAAAGGAGGCACTGAGGCAGCTGTGAGCTCGAAAGCACAGCCAGCAGCCAGGAGACTGCCACTGGCCTAGGAGGCACTCAGGCTGTTGTGACCTCCCAAGCACAGCCAGCAGGGGGCGCTGCTCATTACCTGGGAGGCACTGAGGCTGCTGTGACCTCACAAGCACAGCCAGCAGCCATGAGCCTGCCACTGGCCTAGGAGGCACTGAGGCTGCTGTGACCTCACGAGCACAGCCTGCAGCCAGGAGCCTGCCACTGGCCTCGGAGGCACTCAGGCTGCTGTGACCTCACAAGCACAGCCAGCAGGCGGTGCTGCAGACTACCGTATGAGACAGAGAGGCTGCTGTGACCTCACAAGCAGAGAGAGCAGCTATGAGCCTGCCTCTGGCCGAGGAGGCACTGAGGCTCCTGTGACCTCACAAGCACAGCTAGCAGCCATGAGCCTGTCACTGGCCTAGGAGGCACTGAGGCTGCTGTGACCTCACAAGCACAGCCAGCAGCCATGAGCCTGCCACTGGCCTAGGAGGAACTCAGCCTGCTGTGACCTCACAAGCACAGCCAGCAGCCAGCAGCCTGCCACTAGCCTAGGAGGCACTGCCGTTGCCATGACCTCACAAGCACAGGCATCTGCCATGAGCCTGCCACTGCACTAGGAGGCACTGAGTCTCCTGTGACCTCACAAGCACAGCCAGCAAGGTCCGCTGCTCATTACCTAGGAGGGAATCAGGCTGCTGTGACCTCCCAAGCACATCCAGCAGCCAGGAGCCTCCCACGGGCCTAGGGGGCAGTGAGGCTGCTGTGACCTCACAAGCACAGCCAGCAGCCAGGAGCCTGCCACTGGCCGAGGAGGCACTCAGGCACCTGTGAGCTCACAAGCACAGCCAGCAGCCAGGAGCCTGCCACTGGCCGAGGAGGCACTCAGCCTGCTGGGACCTCACAAGCACAGCCAGCAGCCAGGAGCCTGCCACTGGTCTAGGAGGTACTGAGGCTGCTGTGACCTAAGAGGCACAGCGAGCAGCCATGAGCCTGCCACTGGTCTAGGAGGCACTCCGGCTGCTGTGACCTCAGAAGCACTGCCAGCAAGGTGCTCTGCTCAATAGCTAGGAGGCACTGAGGCTGCTGTGACGTCCCAAGCACAGCCAGCTGCCATGCGCCTGCCACTGGCCTAGGAATCAATCAGGCTGCTGTGATGTCACAGGCACAGCCAGCAGCCATGAGCCTGCCACTGGCCTAGGAGGCACTGAAGAAAATGTGGCCTCACAAGCACAGCCAGCAGCCATGAGCCAGCATCTGGCCTAGGAGGCACTGAGGCAGCTGTGACCTCACAAGCACAGCCAGCATGAAGGAGCCTGCCACTGGCCTAGGAGGCACTCAGGCAGCTATGACCTCCCAAGCACAGCCAGCAGCCAGAAGCCTGCCACTGACCTAGGAGGCACTGAGGCTGCTGTGACGTCACAAGCACAGCCAGCAGCCATGAGCCTGCCACTGGCCTAGGAGGCAATCAAGCAAATGTGACCTACAAGCACAGCCAGCAGCCAGGAGCCTCCCACTGGCCTAGGAGGCACTCAGGCAGCTGTGAGCTCACAAGCACAACCAGCAGCCAGGAGCCTGCCACTGACCTAGAAGGCACTGAGGCTGCTGTGACCTCACAAGCACAGCCAGCAGCCATGAGCCTGCCACTGGCCTAGCAGGCACTCATGCAAATGTGGCCTCACAAGCACAGCCAGCAGCCATGAGCCTGCCATGGGCCTAGGAGGCACTGAGGCAGCTTTGAGCTCACAAGCACAGCCAGCAGCCAGGAGACTGCCACTGGCCCCGGAGGCACTCAGGCAGCTGTGAGCTCACAAGCACAACCAGCAGCCAGGAGGCTACCACTGGCCTAGGAGGCACTGAGGCTGCTGTGACCTCACCAGCACAGACAGTAGCCATGAGCCTGTCACTGGCCTCGGAGTCACTGAGGCTGCTGTGACCTCACAAGCACAGCCAGCATCCAGGAGCCTGCCACTGACCTAGGAGGCACTGAGGCTGCTGTGACCTAAGAGGCACAGCGAGCAGCCATGAGCCTGCCACTGGTCTACGAGGCACTGAGGCTGCTGTGACCTCAGAAGCACTGCCAGCAAGGTGCGCTGCTCAATAGCTAGGAGGCACTGAGGCTGCTGTGACCTCCCATGCACAGCCAACATCCATGAGCCTGCCACTAGCCTAGGAGGTACTGAGACAGCTGTCACCTCACAGGCACAGCCAACAAGGTGCGCTTCTCATTATGTAGCAGGCACTCAGGCTGCTGTGATGTCGCAAGCACAGCCAGCAGCCAGGAGCCTGCCACTGGCCTAGGAGGTACTGAGACAGCTGTCACCTCACAGGCACAGCCAACAAGGTGCGCTTCTCATTATGTAGCAGGCACTCAGGCTGCTGTGAGCTCACAAGCACAGCCAGCAACCATGAGCCTGCCACTGGCCTAGGAGGTAGTGAGGCTGCTGTGACATTACAAGCACAGCCAGCAGCCAGGAGCCTGCCACTGGCCGAGGAGGCTCTCAGCCGTCTGTAATGTCACAAGCACAGCCAGCAGCCATGAGGCTGCCACTGGCCTAGGAGGCACTGAGGCTGCTGTGGCCTCACAAGCACAGCCAGCAACCATGAGACTGCCACTGGCCTAGGAGGCACTCAGGCTGCTGTGACCTCACAACCAGAGCCAGCAACCATGAGCGTGCCTTTGGCTTAGGAGGCACGGAGGCTGCTGAGACCTGACAAGCACAGCCAGCAGGCAGGAGCCTGCCACTGGCCTAGGAGGCACTGAGGCTGCTGTGACGTCCCAAGCACAGCCAGCACGGTGCGCTGCTCATTAACTAGGAGGCACTGAGGCTGCTGTGACCTCCCAAGCACAGCCAGCAGCCATGAGCCTGCCACTGGCCTAGGAGGCACTGAGGCTAATGTGACCTCTCAAGCTCAGCCAACAGGGGCCGCTGCACACTAAAGAAAGAGGTACTCAGGCTGCTGTGACCTCTCAAGCACAGCCAGCAGCCAGAAGCCTGCCACAGGCCTAGGAGGCTCTCAGCATGCTGTGACCTCCCAAGCACAGCCAGCAAGGTGCGCTGCTCATTACCTAGGAGGAACTCAGGCTGCTGTGACCTCACAAGCAAGCCAATAGTTAGGAGCCTGCACCGGGCCTAGCAGGCACTCAGGGTGCTTTGACCTAAGAGGCACAGCCAGCAGCCATGAGCCTGCCACTGCCTTAGGAGGCACTGAGGCTGCTGTGACCTCACAAACACATCCAGCAAGGTGCCCTGCTCATTACCTAGGAGGCACTGAGGCTGCTGTGACCTCACAAGCACAGCCAGCAGCCAGCAGCCTGCCACTGGCCTCAGAGGCACTGAGGCTGCTGTGACCTCACAAGGACAGTCAACAGCCATGAGCCACCCTCTGGCCTAGGAGACACTCAGGCTGCTGTGACGTCACAAGCACGGCCAGCAGCCATGAACCGGCCGCTGGCCTAGGAGGCACTCAGCCTGCTCTGACCTCACAAGCACTGCCAGCAAGGTGCGCTGCTGATTACCTAGGAGGCACTGAGGCTGCTGTGACCCGACTACCACAGCCAGCAGGCAGGAGACTGCCACTGGCCTAGAAGGCACTGAGGCTGCTGCGACCTCCCAAGCAGAGCCAGCAGCCAGGAGCCTGCCGCTGGCCTAGGAGGCACTGAGACTGCTGTGACCTCACAAGCAGAGAGAGCAGCTATGAGCCTGTCTCTGGCCGAGGAGGCACTGAGGCTGCTGTGACCTCACAAGCACAGCCAGCAAGGTGCGTTGCTCATTACCTAGGAGGCACTGTGGCTGCTGTGTCCTCACAAGCACAGCCAGCAGCCAGGAGCCTGCCACTGGCCTAGGAGGCACTGAGGCTGCTGTGACGTCACAAGCACAGCCAGCAGACATGAGTCTGCCACTGGCCTAGGAGGCACTCAGGCTGCTGTGACCTCACAAGCACAGCCAGCAGCCAGGAGCCTGCCACTGGCCTGTGAGGCACTGAGGCTGCTGTGACGTCACAAGCACAGCCAGCAGCCAGGAGCCTGCCACTGGCCAAGGAGGCACGGAGGCTTCTGTGACGTCTCAAGCACAGCCAGCTGCCAGGAGCCTGCCACTGGCCTAGGAGGCACTCAGGCTGATGTGACCTCACAGCACAGCCAGCAGGGGGCGGTGCACACTAACGTATGAGGCACTGAGGCTGCTGTGACCTCACAAGCACAGCCAGCAGCCAGGAGCCTGCCACTGGCCTAGGAGACACTCAGGCTGCTGTGACCTTGTTGTCCGAAAAGAGGATTCGTTGCCCGGTGTGCAATGAGCCAATAATTACACACTCAGGAGAGACATTTATTTATGTATTTCAGAGTTGCGCAAGCCTGGGTGCTCAGTGGTTTCCCACAAATCAAGCACACACACCCCCCCAACTTTTCAGGTAGCATTTATACAATCACATTTGCCATATTTGTGACTTCCTTCCTCTTATTTGCCATATTTGTGACTTCCTTCCTCTTTTACACTGATTGGTTAATGATTTCTTCACATTTCCCTGGGTCCCACCCCTGCTTCTCAAGGTCCTGGTCAATTAATCAACACTGCCCCAGCTGGGTCAGTAGGTGTTATCTTCTAAGGCCCTGAGGAAGAAGACATAATCCAGACCCCTTAATCATCACTGTTTTAACAGTGAGAGGAAGCTTTTTGCTTCCCAAGGTCTTGGCGCCCAAACAGGCCTTATTTCTCAGCCTTGGCATCCTCCCTTTCGGAGAGTGGGGCACAGGAATGCAGACTGCTTGCAACTCCCTTATCTTTCCAGCCTGCACCAGCTCTGAGGCCTTTTCTTAACGAACTAGGAGCGCGGCCTAAGGCTTCAGCAAATTTAGCTACTTATGCTAAGCAAGTGTGCGGCTACTCATGCTAAGCAAACTCTATCTAAGATAGAAGTTATCCAAATCTACCTACTTCAAACATTCTTTCTGAGCTTCTCAGGGTTGTCTTGTAACAATTCCCCCCTTTGAGACTTCTATGATCATTTCCATATTAGTCTCACTCTTTTAAAAAAAATCTTTCCCATAGTAGTTTCCTATAACACTTCGAAATACATTGAATCACTACATAAACGCATACAAAAACTACTAACACCAATCCTAAAATTGTTAAACATTTTTTAACCCATGAGCTCACATCAGGGAACCAGGAAGTCAACCATTTCCATGTTTCTGCAAATCCGAAAGAAGTATCATCTTTCTGAACCCCATGTAAGATTTCAGTCTGCTTCCAGATTTCATTTAGATCGGTAGAAATTCTCCCGCTTTGATCCACATATACACAGCAACTAGTGTTTATTACTGTACATACTCCTCCCTGAGATGCCAATAACATATCTAGAGCCATCCTGTTTTGGGTACTTATTTTAGCAATTTCTGAAACCTCCTCTTGTAAAGCTGCAATGGCATCAGAGGTTTTATTCCCTATTTTTTCAATAACTGCTGAAATATTTACTATTGCTTTTTCAAGTTCACTCACTCCCAATTGTGGAAACAGCCACCTTACGAATGACTGAAACCTAGTAGGTCGATCTGTTAAAGGATTATTGACCCTCTTTTGTCTCCTCATGAATGTTCTTAGCCAGGATTTTTGATATTTATTACTCAATTCTTTTCTTAGAGTAACATTAGGGATTATTGCCCCTAAAGTACACGTCCCTGACCAATTGGGAGGTAGCACTTTTCATGCCTTGTTCCCACACAACCAATACCATCCACTACCTTTCGGAACACGCCACCCATTTAGTTCCTTACTTGGCCACTTATAACCTATTTCAGGTATATGAGAGCAATTTTTATAACCTCCCACCTTAATGGCTCCAGTACAGTTGATCAGCTGCTTTCCATAGGGTACAGTTTTTTCCCCACCATCTATTACTGTTATTACATCTTCGGATGCATTGATAATAATCTCCTGTCACACTCTGGACTTCCCATTCCTGTTCGGTTGTTTCATTATATTTCGTTTGATCACTATCATTTCTTATCTGCCTCATAAATTCCATAAAGGAAAAATTAAGAGGCACTCCAATTAGGGGGAAGCCCTTGTTGGAATGTTCAGGGAAGTGGGTACACACCCAGCAATCCTTCTGGTTAACTATCTTCATAGATTTCGTAATTACTTCCAAATGGAGATTATGGCTCCAAAATCCTTCCTGATTCCCTTTAATTGTTTGGCTCAGGTAACTTAGAAAAACTAACCACCACATTTCTCCCCTGGTTATTTGGGAGAACATCATTTTTACACAGATACCATAGATACCATAACAACAATATTCACCCTATTCCTAACAAACAGATTAAAGCAATTCTTTCCTGAATACAATCTAAATTTAAAACCGATTCGCTTCCAATACAACTCATATATCTTTATATATTTTTAACTTTAAAGGTTGAACTTGTTCAGCTTTCCACGTCTCTCGAGGTACTGCTTTCACTCGGGTGTAGTGGATCCAGGAATCAATTCCCTGCAGTTTCACAGCAGTATTTGTTGTTAGCAGTACAAGATACGGTCCCCTCCACTTTTCTACCAATGGCTCATCCTTCCAGGTCCGAAGGTACACTTGATCTCCCAGCTGGAATGAATGTACAGGTGAATCTAAAAGTACAGGAGATCTTAACTGGATGTACCTATGGAGAGAAGTAAGAACCTTTGCCATAGACAAGAGAGAATCACTTAAAATTTGATCGCCCTTAACGTGCATTTGCATTTCATTTCCAGTTAGATTTACAGTGTAAGGTTTACCATACAGAATCTCAAAGGGACTAACTTTCTCCCTAACAAAACATCAGTCCATTTCATCTGAGTCTCCTGACACAATTTTCCTACCTGTCTCTTAATTGTTTGATTCATTCTTTCCACTTTTCCACTGGATTGTGGCCTCCAGGGGGTATGTAAGTCCCATTTAATTTGTAGTATTTTTGAGATTTGCTGTACTATTTCTGCTATAAAATGAGGTCCTCTATCTGAAGAAAACCCTTCTGGTACCCCAAATCTTGGTATAATTTCTTTTAATAACATTTTTACTACCTCCCTGGCTTTATTGGTACGACACGGGAAAGCTTCAGGCCATCCTGAAAAGGTGTCAACAATTACCAACAAATATTTATATCCATTACATTTTGGTAATTCAGAAAAATCAATTTGCCAGTAATCCCCAGGCATGAAGCCCCTTTTTACTTCCCCTGGGGGGGGCTTCTTCTGAAACACATTAGTCCATTTTCCCTCTGATAATTCCAGAGCCCGGGCTAAAGCAATCAGTTCTGCTTTCTGGGCTGATGTATTTGCTGGTAGTGATCTTGCTGGTAGTGATCTTGCTTCGATTTCTCCTTCCAAAGTGACGACAGCGTATCCAGCCCTTCTTTCTCCCTTTATTATAAAACTGCTTCCATTGGTAAATAATTCGCAGTCTGGATTCTGCAATGGAACATCTCTCAAATCTGGACGGCTGGAATATACTCGCTCAATAGTTTGCAGACAGTCATGAGCCAACTTCCCCCTTCATGAAATGGTAATAAAGATGCCGGATTAAGGGTATTAGACACCTTCATGGTTACATCTTCTTGCTCAAGTATCACTGTCTGCTACTGCACCATCCTACTCGGGGATAACCAGTGATGCCCTTTTTGTTCTAAAACTGCTGCAACAGCATGTGGTACATAAACAGTCACTCTTTGTCCCAACATCAATTTTCGTGCCTCTTGTAGTAACATCACAGCAGCTGCAACTGCTCTGAGGCATCCTGGCCACCCTGCACTCACTTTATCCAGCTGTCTTGAAAAGTAAGCCACAGGTATTTTCCAATTTCCTAAAGTCTGTACAAGCACTCCCAAAGCCTGGTGCCCTCTCTCATGTACATAAAGGGTTTTTTATGTTGGTTTTTTTTTTTTTTCAGGCAGGATTGGAGTATTGTACTCAGATTGACATTCTCGCAACAGTCCATACTTTAAGAAATTATTAATCATAGGCTCCAGTCCAACACGGGCCTCTAACTTCATGGGATACTGTTTTCGCCTTACCGGTTTAGCTCCTTGATTTAATTCCACCTTTACCGGTTCTGCACATCTGGCTCTTCCGGGTTTCTCCGTTGCCCACACAAAAGGGATTACTGCGTCCATTACTTCGGAGGGAATTTCGCTTGGTCCATCCTCCACCTGTTCGGAATCCAGTGCTTTCTGCAACATATATGCTTGTGCCTTCCAGGCGTTACTTTGTGGAATGTGCACCTTAACTTTGTTTTGATCAAAGGTTATCTGTGCCCCCAGTTTATTCAGTAAATCCCTCCCCATTAGGGGTAATGGGCATTCTGGCATGTAGAAGAATTCATGTGTTAACACCTTATTTCCTATTTCACATTTAATTGGTTGACAGAAAGGTTTGACCTCTCGCTTTCCCGTGGCCCCAATTACTGGCATAGAGAATTTACTCATTGGTCCCTTACAGCTATTTAGCACTGAATATGCTGCTCCAGTGTCTACTAAAAACTTAACTGTTTCATTCCCCAGCTTTACTGAAACCAGGGGTTTGGCTGGGGAATCCAATTCCTCAACCCCCGGTCCCCATCAGTCTGAATCCTCTGTACCAATCATGAGCAAATCTGCCTCTGGAACAGATGCAGACTGAGGCTTCCAATGATCTGTTTGTCTCTTCGGGCACTCATTTTTCCAGTGCCCCTTCCCCCTGCAAATTGCACACTGATCTCTCCTTAGCGGAATTCTATCTCCTAAATTCCCTCTTTCTCTATACCCTCTTCCACGTCCTTGTGCTTTCGGAAAACTCCTTCCCTGAGAGGGAGTTTGTACTTGGGCAAATGCAGCTGCCAAGATTGCAGCATTTTGCCTCTTATCTTTCAGTTTCTCCTTTTGTTTTTCCTTTCTCTCCACTTCTTCCCTATTATTGTACACCTTATCTGCAATTTCTATTAACTGCGATATCGACATCCCCGACATACCATCTACTTTCTGAAGCTTTCTCCTTATATCTGGTGCTGACTGTCCTGCAAATAATGTAGTAAAAGTCATTTTATTTGCTTCGTCCTTGGGATCCAAGTCTGTGCATTTTCGGGCAGTTTCACATAACCGCTCGTAAAATGCAGAGGGATCCTCAGTCTTACCCTGTGCGACTTGATATAGTTTTGCAATATTTTTGGGCTTAGGTACTCCATGCTTTACCCCATATAATATTAACTGTTGGTACTGTTTAGTCATTAACCTGCCTGCCCCTGTGTTTTGATCCCAACCCGGTTCCCGGGCCGGCATAAAACAGTCTGGTTCGTCTCTGGCATTTTGTCTTTCATTCTCCTCTTGAGCTTTATCTAATACCATTCTTTTCTCCTCAGGTGCAAGCAAAGTATTTAAAAGCACCTGTAAATCCTGCCAATCTGGATTATGATTTTCAATTATCATTTTAAAGGATTGATACATCTTTTCTAGATTTTCTCGGTACGACCCGGCAGACTCCTTCCAATTCATTACATCTGTAGTTGAAAAAGGGACCTTCACATACGCAGGCATCCCGTCTGGTCCGACTGCTTGACACAGCGGGGCCTGAATCGCGGGATGTTTAGCCCGAGTAGCCCGAGTTCTGCCTGCAATCGGGCTACATGCTTCACTTCCCTTATTTCTGCTATCGACACTATCTTGATCTCTTTCCGGAGAGACCAATAATTGTACATCCTCTTCCTCATCACCCACTTTTAAACATCTTTTCCCAATGCTACAAGCAGAGCAACACCGAGACATTTTCTCTTTGTTTCCCATCATCATTAACACATTTGAATCAGAGATCAACAGCTTACTTTTTTTTTCTAGTTTCATGATCATTTCTCAGAGAGAAGAACAAATCTACATATGGGACCTCATCCCATTTGTTCTGTCTTCTGCAAAACAACGTAAGTTGCAAGATTATATTATAGTTTAGCGTTCCCATTTCTGGCCATTTTTCCTCATCCTCCAGTTTACACATTGGCCACCACTGAGTACAGTATTCCTTTAATTTTCTCCTTGTTAAAGGATTCCCACCAAACTTACTCCAATGTTTCAGGATGCATCCTAAAGGAGAACAGGAGGATACCCCCACAGATTGTCCTGTTCCCATATTACCACCCTTAAAAGAACGTTCTTACCAATTACGCTTTCGTACACTCCAGTCGTCACTGTCCAAACGTGTACAAAGCTTACCTTTGGTTACCACAACCACTTACCCTTGCATCATACCCTTTATGCAATGTCTCTTAATAATTACTGCGTTGCACCTTTGAGTCGCTTACCTGTTCCGACCAGGGAGGGTGCTCACGGAGTCCCCGAACAAAACGGTCGGTGCGCGCTGGAGTCCGATGAGCAGTGTCTCCCCGCCGGAACTGGCGAGACGATCCGGGCAAGGCTTTACAGTGAAGGTCCCACCTGGGTCTCCAGAAAACTGTTGTCCGAAAAGCGGATTCGTTGCCCGGTGTGCAATGAGCCAAAAATTACACACTCAGGAGAGACAATTATTTATGTATTTCAGAGTTGCAGCCATGAGCCTGTGACTGGCCTAGGAGGCACTGAGGCTGCTGTGACCTCACAAGCACAGCCAGCAGCCATGAGCCTGACACTGGCCTAGGAATCACTGAGACAGCTGTGACGTCACAGGCACAGTCAGCAAGGTGCGCTGCTCATTACCTAGGAGGTACTCAGGTTGCTGTGACCTCACAAGCACAGCCAGCAGGCAGGAGCCTGCCACTGGCCTAGGGGGCACTGAGGCTGCTGTGACCTCACAAGCACAGCCAGCAGCCAGGAGCCTGCCTCAGGCCTCGGAGGCACTGAGGCTCCTGTGACCTCACAAGCTCAGCCAGCAGCCAGGAGACTGCCACTGGCATAGGAGGCACTCAGGCAGCTGTGAGCTCAAAAGCACAACCAGCAGCCAGCAGCCTGCCACTGACCTAGGAGGCACTGAGGCTGCTGTGACCTCACAAGCACAGCCAGCAGCCAGGAGCCTGCCACTGGCCTAGGAGGCACTGAGGCTGCTGTGACCTCACAAACACAGCTAGCAGGGGGCGCTGCACACTAACGCATGAGGCACTGAGTCTGCTGTGATGTCTCAAGCACAGCCAGCAGCCAGGAGCCTGCCACTGGGCTAGGAGGCACTGAGGCTTCTGTGACGTCTCAAGCACAGCCAGCAGCCATGAGCCTGACACTGGCCTAGGAGGCACTCAGGCTGATGTGACCTCACAGCACAGCCAGCAGGGGGCGGTGCACACTAACGTATGAGGCACGGAGGCTGCTGTGACCTCACAAGCACAGCCAGCAGCCAGGAGCCTGCCACTGGCCTAGGAGACACTCAGGCTGCTGTGACCTTGTTGTCCGAAAAGAGGATTCGTTTCCCGGTGTGCAATGAGCCAATCATTACACACTCAGGAGAGACATTTATTTATGTATTTCAGAGTTGCGCAAGCCTGGGTGCTCAGTGGTTTCCCACAAATCAAGCACACACACACACCCCAACTTTTCAGGTAGCATTTATACAATCACATTTGCCATATTTGTGACTTCCTTCCTCTTATTTGCCATATTTGTGACTTCCTTCCTCTTTTACACTGATTGGTTAATGATTTCTTCACATTTCCCTGGGTCCCACCCCTGCTTCTCAAGGTCCTGGTCAATTAATCAACACTGCCCCAGCTGGGTCAGTAGGTGTTATCTTCTAAGGCCCTGAGGAAGAAGACATAATCCAGACCCCTTAATCATCACTGTTTTAACAGTGAGAGGAAGCTTTTTGCTTCCCAAGGTCTTGGCGCCCAAACAGGCCTTATTTCTCAGCCTTGGCATCCTCCCTTTCGGAGAGTGGGGCACAGGAATGCAGACTGCTTGCAACTCCCTTATCTTTCCAGCCTGCACCAGCTCTGAGGCCTTTTCTTAACGAACTAGGAGCGCGGCCTAAGGCTTCAGCAAATTTAGCTACTTATGCTAAGCAAGTGTGCGGCTACTCATGCTAAGCAAACTCTATCTAAGATAGAAGTTATCCAAATCTACCTACTTCAAACATTCTTTCTGAGCTTCTCAGGGTTGTCTTGTAACAATTCCCCCCTTTGAGACTTCTATGATCATTTCCATATTAGTCTCACTCTTTAAAAAAAAATCTTTCCCATAGTAGTTTCCTATAACACTTCGAAATACATTGAATCACTACATAAACGCATACAAAAACTACTAACACCAATCCTAAAATTGTTAAACATTTTTTAACCCATGAGCTCACATCAGGGAACCAGGAAGTCAACCATTTCCATGTTTCTGCAAATCCGAAAGAAGTATCATCTTTCTGAACCCCATGTAAGATTTCAGTCTGCTTCCAGATTTCATTTAGATCGGTAGAAATTCTCCCGCTTTGATCCACATATACACAGCAACTAGTGTTTATTACTGTACATACTCCTCCCTGAGATGCCAATAACATATCTAGAGCCATCCTGTTTTGGGTACTTATTTTAGCAATTTCTGAAACCTCCTCTTGTAAAGCTGCAATGGCATCAGAGGTTTTATTCCCTATTTTTTCAATAACTGCTGAAATATTTACTATTGCTTTTTCAAGTTCACTCACTCCCAATTGTGGAAACAGCCACCTTACGAATGACTGAAACCTAGTAGGTCGATCTGTTAAAGGATTATTGACCCTCTTTTGTCTCCTCATGAATGTTCTTAGCCAGGATTTTTGATATTTATTACTCAATTCTTTTCTTAGAGTAACATTAGGGATTATTGCCCCTAAAGTACACGTCCCTGACCAATTGGGAGGTAGCACTTTTCATGCCTTGTTCCCACACAACCAATACCATCCACTACCTTTCGGAACACGCCACCCATTTAGTTCCTTACTTGGCCACTTATAACCTATTTCAGGTATATGAGAGCAATTTTTATAACCTCCCACCTTAATGGCTCCAGTACAGTTGATCAGCTGCTTTCCATAGGGTACAGTTTTTTCCCCACCATCTATTACTGTTATTACATCTTCGGATGCATTGATAATAATCTCCTGTCACACTCTGGACTTCCCATTCCTGTTCGGTTGTTTCATTATATTTCGTTTGATCACTATCATTTCTTATCTGCCTCATAAATTCCATAAAGGAAAAATTAAGAGGCACTCCAATTAGGGGGAAGCCCTTGTTGGAATGTTCAGGGAAGTGGGTACACACCCAGCAATCCTTCTGGTTAACTATCTTCATAGATTTCGTAATTACTTCCAAATGGAGATTATGGCTCCAAAATCCTTCCTGATTCCCTTTAATTGTTTGGCTCAGGTAACTTAGAAAAACTAACCACCACATTTCTCCCCTGGTTATTTGGGAGAACATCATTTTTACACAGATACCATAGATACCATAACAACAATATTCACCCTATTCCTAACAAACAGATTAAAGCAATTCTTTCCTGAATACAATCTAAATTTAAAACCGATTCGCTTCCAATACAACTCATATATCTTTATATATTTTTAACTTTAAAGGTTGAACTTGTTCAGCTTTCCACGTCTCTCGAGGTACTGCTTTCACTCGGGTGTAGTGGATCCAGGAATCAATTCCCTGCAGTTTCACAGCAGTATTTGTTGTTAGCAGTACAAGATACGGTCCCCTCCACTTTTCTACCAATGGCTCATCCTTCCAGGTCCGAAGGTACACTTGATCTCCCAGCTGGAATGAATGTACAGGTGAATCTAAAAGTACAGGAGATCTTAACTGGATGTACCTATGGAGAGAAGTAAGAACCTTTGCCATAGACAAGAGAGAATCACTTAAAATTTGATCGCCCTTAACGTGCATTTGCATTTCATTTCCAGTTAGATTTACAGTGTAAGGTTTACCATACAGAATCTCAAAGGGACTAACTTTCTCCCTAACAAAACATCAGTCCATTTCATCTGAGTCTCCTGACACAATTTTCCTACCTGTCTCTTAATTGTTTGATTCATTCTTTCCACTTTTCCACTGGATTGTGGCCTCCAGGGGGTATGTAAGTCCCATTTAATTTGTAGTATTTTTGAGATTTGCTGTACTATTTCTGCTATAAAATGAGGTCCTCTATCTGAAGAAAACCCTTCTGGTACCCCAAATCTTGGTATAATTTCTTTTAATAACATTTTTACTACCTCCCTGGCTTTATTGGTACGACACGGGAAAGCTTCAGGCCATCCTGAAAAGGTGTCAACAATTACCAACAAATATTTATATCCATTACATTTTGGTAATTCAGAAAAATCAATTTGCCAGTAATCCCCAGGCATGAAGCCCCTTTTTACTTCCCCTGGGGGGGGCTTCTTCTGAAACACATTAGTCCATTTTCCCTCTGATAATTCCAGAGCCCGGGCTAAAGCAATCAGTTCTGCTTTCTGGGCTGATGTATTTGCTGGTAGTGATCTTGCTGGTAGTGATCTTGCTTCGATTTCTCCTTCCAAAGTGACGACAGCGTATCCAGCCCTTCTTTCTCCCTTTATTATAAAACTGCTTCCATTGGTAAATAATTCGCAGTCTGGATTCTGCAATGGAACATCTCTCAAATCTGGACGGCTGGAATATACTCGCTCAATAGTTTGCAGACAGTCATGAGCCAACTTCCCCCTTCATGAAATGGTAATAAAGATGCCGGATTAAGGGTATTAGACACCTTCATGGTTACATCTTCTTGCTCAAGTATCACTGTCTGCTACTGCACCATCCTACTCGGGGATAACCAGTGATGCCCTTTTTGTTCTAAAACTGCTGCAACAGCATGTGGTACATAAACAGTCACTCTTTGTCCCAACATCAATTTTCGTGCCTCTTGTAGTAACATCACAGCAGCTGCAACTGCTCTGAGGCATCCTGGCCACCCTGCACTCACTTTATCCAGCTGTCTTGAAAAGTAAGCCACAGGTATTTTCCAATTTCCTAAAGTCTGTACAAGCACTCCCAAAGCCTGGTGCCCTCTCTCATGTACATAAAGGGTTTTTTATGTTGGTTTTTTTTTTTTTTCAGGCAGGATTGGAGTATTGTACTCAGATTGACATTCTCGCAACAGTCCATACTTTAAGAAATTATTAATCATAGGCTCCAGTCCAACACGGGCCTCTAACTTCATGGGATACTGTTTTCGCCTTACCGGTTTAGCTCCTTGATTTAATTCCACCTTTACCGGTTCTGCACATCTGGCTCTTCCGGGTTTCTCCGTTGCCCACACAAAAGGGATTACTGCGTCCATTACTTCGGAGGGAATTTCGCTTGGTCCATCCTCCACCTGTTCGGAATCCAGTGCTTTCTGCAACATATATGCTTGTGCCTTCCAGGCGTTACTTTGTGGAATGTGCACCTTAACTTTGTTTTGATCAAAGGTTATCTGTGCCCCCAGTTTATTCAGTAAATCCCTCCCCATTAGGGGTAATGGGCATTCTGGCATGTAGAAGAATTCATGTGTTAACACCTTATTTCCTATTTCACATTTAATTGGTTGACAGAAAGGTTTGACCTCTCGCTTTCCCGTGGCCCCAATTACTGGCATAGAGAATTTACTCATTGGTCCCTTACAGCTATTTAGCACTGAATATGCTGCTCCAGTGTCTACTAAAAACTTAACTGTTTCATTCCCCAGCTTTACTGAAACCAGGGGTTTGGCTGGGGAATCCAATTCCTCAACCCCCGGTCCCCATCAGTCTGAATCCTCTGTACCAATCATGAGCAAATCTGCCTCTGGAACAGATGCAGACTGAGGCTTCCAATGATCTGTTTGTCTCTTCGGGCACTCATTTTTCCAGTGCCCCTTCCCCCTGCAAATTGCACACTGATCTCTCCTTAGCGGAATTCTATCTCCTAAATTCCCTCTTTCTCTATACCCTCTTCCACGTCCTTGTGCTTTCGGAAAACTCCTTCCCTGAGAGGGAGTTTGTACTTGGGCAAATGCAGCTGCCAAGATTGCAGCATTTTGCCTCTTATCTTTCAGTTTCTCCTTTTGTTTTTCCTTTCTCTCCACTTCTTCCCTATTATTGTACACCTTATCTGCAATTTCTATTAACTGCGATATCGACATCCCCGACATACCATCTACTTTCTGAAGCTTTCTCCTTATATCTGGTGCTGACTGTCCTACAAATAATGTAGTAAAAGTCATTTTATTTGCTTCGTCCTTGGGATCCAAGTCTGTGCATTTTCGGGCAGTTTCACATAACCGCTCGTAAAATGCAGAGGGATCCTCAGTCTTACCCTGTGCGACTTGATATAGTTTTGCAATATTTTTGGGCTTAGGTACTCCATGCTTTACCCCATATAATATTAACTGTTGGTACTGTTTAGTCATTAACCTGCCTGCCCCTGTGTTTTGATCCCAACCCGGTTCCCGGGCCGGCATAAAACAGTCTGGTTCGTCTCTGGCATTTTGTCTTTCATTCTCCTCTTGAGCTTTATCTAATACCATTCTTTTCTCCTCAGGTGCAAGCAAAGTATTTAAAAGCACCTGTAAATCCTGCCAATCTGGATTATGATTTTCAATTATCATTTTAAAGGATTGATACATCTTTTCTAGATTTTCTCGGTACGACCCGGCAGACTCCTTCCAATTCATTACATCTGTAGTTGAAAAAGGGACCTTCACATACGCAGGCATCCCGTCTGGTCCGACTGCTTGACACAGCGGGGCCTGAATCGCGGGATGTTTAGCCCGAGTAGCCCGAGTTCTGCCTGCAATCGGGCTACATGCTTCACTTCCCTTATTTCTGCTATCGACACTATCTTGATCTCTTTCCGGAGAGACCAATAATTGTACATCCTCTTCCTCATCACCCACTTTTAAACATCTTTTCCCAATGCTACAAGCAGAGCAACACCGAGACATTTTCTCTTTGTTTCCCATCATCATTAACACATTTGAATCAGAGATCAACAGCTTACATTTTTTTCTAGTTTCATGATCATTTCTCAGAGAGAAGAACAAATCTACATATGGGACCTCATCCCATTTGTTCTGTCTTCTGCAAAACAACATAAGTTGCAAGATTATATTATAGTTTAGCGTTCCCATTTCTGGCCATTTTTCCTCATCCTCCAGTTTACACATTGGCCACCACTGAGTACAGTATTCCTTTAATTTTCTCCTTGTTAAAGGATTCCCACCAAACTTACTCCAATGTTTCAGGATGCATCCTAAAGGAGAACAGGAGGATACCCCCACAGATTGTCCTGTTCCCATATTACCACCCTTAAAAGAACGTTCTTACCAATTACGCTTTCGTACACTCCAGTCGTCACTGTCCAAACGTGTACAAAGCTTACCTTTGGTTACCACAACCACTTACCCTTGCATCATACCCTTTATGCAATGTCTCTTAATAATTACTGCGTTGCACCTTTGAGTCGCTTACCTGTTCCGACCAGGGAGGGTGCTCACGGAGTCCCCGAACAAAACGGTCGGTGCGCGCTGGAGTCCGATGAGCAGTGTCTCCCCGCCGGAACTGGCGAGACGATCCGGGCAAGGCTTTACAGAGAAGGTCCCACCTGGGTCTCCAGAAAACTGTTGTCCGAAAAGCGGATTCGTTGCCCGGTGTGCAATGAGCCAAAAATTACACACTCAGGAGAGACAATTATTTATGTATTTCAGAGTTGCAGCCATGAGCCTGTGACTGGCCTAGGAGGCACTGAGGCTGCTGTGACCTCACAAGCACAGCCAGCAGCCATGAGCCTGACACTGGCCTAGGAGTCACTGAGACAGCTGTGACGTCACAGGCACAGTCAGCAAGGTGCGCTGCTCATTACCTAGGAGGCACTCAGGTTGCTGTGACCTCACAAGCACAGCCAGCAGGCAGGAGCCTGCCACTGGCCTAGGGGGCACTGAGGCTGCTGTGACCTCACAAGCACAGCCAGCAGCCAGGAGCCTGCCTCAGGCCTCGGAGGCACTGAGGCTCCTGTGACCTCACAAGCTCAGCCAGCAGCCAGGAGACTGCCACTGGCATAGGAGGCACTCAGACAGCTGTGAGCTCAAAAGCACAACCAGCAGCCAGCAGCCTGCCACTGACCTAGGAGGCACTGAGGCTGCTGTGACCTCACTAGCACAGCCAGCAGCCATGAGCCTGCCACTGGGCTAGGAGGCACTGAGGCTGCTGTGACCTCACAAGCACAGCCAGCAGCCAGGAGCCTGCCACTGGCCTAGGAGGCACTGAGGCTGCTGTGACCTCACAAACACAGCTAGCAGGGGGCGCTGCACACTAACGCATGAGGCACTGAGTCTGCTGTGATGTCTCAAGCACAGCCAGCAGCCAGGAGCCTGCCACTGGGCTAGGAGGCACTGAGGCTTCTGTGACGTCTCAAGCACAGCCAGCTGCCAGGAGCCTGCCACTGGCCTAGGAGGCACTCAGGCTGATGTGACCTCACAGCACAGCCAGCAGGGGGCGGTGCACACTAACGTATGAGGCACGGAGGCTGCTGTGACCTCACAAGCACAGCCAGCAGCCAGGAGCCTGCCACTGGCCTAGGAGACACTCAGGCTGCTGTGACCTTGTTGTCCGAAAAGAGGATTCGTTGCCCGGTGTGCAATGAGCCAATCATTACACACTCAGGAGAGACATTTATTTATGTATTTCAGAGTTGCGCAAGCCTGGGTGCTCAGTGGTTTCCCACAAATCAAGCACACCCCCCCCCCCCCCAACTTTTCAGGTAGCATTTATACAATCACATTTGCCATATTTGTGACTTCCTTCCTCTTATTTGCCATATTTGTGACTTCCTTCCTCTTTTACACTGATTGGTTAATGATTTCTTCACATTTCCCTGGGTCCCACCCCTGCTTCTCAAGGTCCTGGTCAATTAATCAACACTGCCCCAGCTGGGTCAGTAGGTGTTATCTTCTAAGGCCCTGAGGAAGAAGACATAATCCAGACCCCTTAATCATCACTGTTTTAACAGTGAGAGGAAGCTTTTTGCTTCCCAAGGTCTTGGCGCCCAAACAGGCCTTATTTCTCAGCCTTGGCATCCTCCCTTTCGGAGAGTGGGGCACAGGAATGCAGACTGCTTGCAACTCCCTTATCTTTCCAGCCTGCACCAGCTCTGAGGCCTTTTCTTAACGAACTAGGAGCGCGGCCTAAGGCTTCAGCAAATTTAGCTACTTATGCTAAGCAAGTGTGCGGCTACTCATGCTAAGCAAATTCTATCTAAGATAGAAGTTATCCAAATCTACCTACTTCAAACATTCTTTCTGAGCTTCTCAGGGTTGTCTTGTAACAATTCCCCCCTTTGAGACTTCTATGATCATTTCCATATTAGTCTCACTCTTTTAAAAAAAATCTTTCCCATAGTAGTTTCCTATAACACTTCGAAATACATTGAATCACTACATAAACGCATACAAAAACTACTAACACCAATCCTAAAATTGTTAAACATTTTTTAACCCATGAGCTCACATCAGGGAACCAGGAAGTCAACCATTTCCATGTTTCTGCAAATCCGAAAGAAGTATCATCTTTCTGAACCCCATGTAAGATTTCAGTCTGCTTCCAGATTTCATTTAGATCGGTAGAAATTCTCCCGCTTTGATCCACATATACACAGCAACTAGTGTTTATTACTGTACATACTCCTCCCTGAGATGCCAATAACATATCTAGAGCCATCCTGTTTTGGGTACTTATTTTAGCAATTTCTGAAACCTCCTCTTGTAAAGCTGCAATGGCATCAGAGGTTTTATTCCCTATTTTTTCAATAACTGCTGAAATATTTACTATTGCTTTTTCAAGTTCACTCACTCCCAATTGTGGAAACAGCCACCTTACGAATGACTGAAACCTAGTAGGTCGATCTGTTAAAGGATTATTGACCCTCTTTTGTCTCCTCATGAATGTTCTTAGCCAGGATTTTTGATATTTATTACTCAATTCTTTTCTTAGAGTAACATTAGGGATTATTGCCCCTAAAGTACACGTCCCTGACCAATTGGGAGGTAGCACTTTTCATGCCTTGTTCCCACACAACCAATACCATCCACTACCTTTCGGAACACGCCACCCATTTAGTTCCTTACTTGGCCACTTATAACCTATTTCAGGTATATGAGAGCAATTTTTATAACCTCCCACCTTAATGGCTCCAGTACAGTTGATCAGCTGCTTTCCATAGGGTACAGTTTTTTCCCCACCATCTATTACTGTTATTACATCTTCGGATGCATTGATAATAATCTCCTGTCACACTCTGGACTTCCCATTCCTGTTCGGTTGTTTCATTATATTTCGTTTGATCACTATCATTTCTTATCTGCCTCATAAATTCCATAAAGGAAAAATTAAGAGGCACTCCAATTAGGGGGAAGCCCTTGTTGGAATGTTCAGGGAAGTGGGTACACACCCAGCAATCCTTCTGGTTAACTATCTTCATAGATTTCGTAATTACTTCCAAATGGAGATTATGGCTCCAAAATCCTTCCTGATTCCCTTTAATTGTTTGGCTCAGGTAACTTAGAAAAACTAACCACCACATTTCTCCCCTGGTTATTTGGGAGAACATCATTTTTACACAGATACCATAGATACCATAACAACAATATTCACCCTATTCCTAACAAACAGATTAAAGCAATTCTTTCCTGAATACAATCTAAATTTAAAACCGATTCGCTTCCAATACAACTCATATATCTTTATATATTTTTAACTTTAAAGGTTGAACTTGTTCAGCTTTCCACGTCTCTCGAGGTACTGCTTTCACTCGGGTGTAGTGGATCCAGGAATCAATTCCCTGCAGTTTCACAGCAGTATTTGTTGTTAGCAGTACAAGATACGGTCCCCTCCACTTTTCTACCAATGGCTCATCCTTCCAGGTCCGAAGGTACACTTGATCTCCCAGCTGGAATGAATGTACAGGTGAATCTAAAAGTACAGGAGATCTTAACTGGATGTACCTATGGAGAGAAGTAAGAACCTTTGCCATAGACAAGAGAGAATCACTTAAAATTTGATCACCCTTAACGTGCATTTGCATTTCATTTCCAGTTAGATTTACAGTGTAAGGTTTACCATACAGAATCTCAAAGGGACTAACTTTCTCCCTAACAAAACATCAGTCCATTTCATCTGAGTCTCCTGACACAATTTTCCTACCTGTCTCTTAATTGTTTGATTCATTCTTTCCACTTTTCCACTGGATTGTGGCCTCCAGGGGGTATGTAAGTCCCATTTAATTTGTAGTATTTTTGAGATTTGCTGTACTATTTCTGCTATAAAATGAGGTCCTCTATCTGAAGAAAACCCTTCTGGTACCCCAAATCTTGGTATAATTTCTTTTAATAACATTTTTACTACCTCCCTGGCTTTATTGGTACGACACGGGAAAGCTTCAGGCCATCCTGAAAAGGTGTCAACAATTACCAACAAATATTTATATCCATTACATTTTGGTAATTCAGAAAAATCAATTTGCCAGTAATCCCCAGGCATGAAGCCCCTTTTTACTTCCCCGGGGGGGGCTTCTTCTGAAACACATTAGTCCATTTTCCCTCTGATAATTCCAGAGCCCGGGCTAAAGCAATCAGTTCTGCTTTCTGGGCTGATGTATTTGCTGGTAGTGATCTTGCTGGTAGTGATCTTGCTTCGATTTCTCCTTCCAAAGTGACGACAGCGTATCCAGCCCTTCTTTCTCCCTTTATTATAAAACTGCTTCCATTGGTAAATAATTCGCAGTCTGGATTCTGCAATGGAACATCTCTCAAATCTGGACGGCTGGAATATACTCGCTCAATAGTTTGCAGACAGTCATGAGCCAACTTCCCCCTTCATGAAATGGTAATAAAGATGCCGGATTAAGGGTATTAGACACCTTCATGGTTACATCTTCTTGCTCAAGTATCACTGTCTGCTACTGCACCATCCTACTCGGGGATAACCAGTGATGCCCTTTTTGTTCTAAAACTGCTGCAACAGCATGTGGTACATAAACAGTCACTCTTTGTCCCAACGTCAATTTTCGTGCCTCTTGTAGTAACATCACAGCAGCTGCAACTGCTCTGAGGCATCCTGGCCACCCTGCACTCACTTTATCCAGCTGTCTTGAAAAGTAAGCCACAGGTATTTTCCAATTTCCTAAAGTCTGTACAAGCACTCCCAAAGCCTGGTGCCCTCTCTCATGTACATAAAGGGTTTTTTTTGTTGGGTTTTTTTTTTTTTTCAGGCAGGATTGGAGTATTGTACTCAGATTGACATTCTCGCAACAGTCCATACTTTAAGAAATTATTAATCATAGGCTCCAGTCCAACACGGGCCTCTAACTTCATGGGATACTGTTTTCGACTTACCGGTTTAGCTCCTTGTTTTAATTCCACCTTTACCGGTTCTGCACATCTGGCTCTTCCGGGTTTCTCCGTTGCCCACACAAAAGGGATTACTGCGTCCATTACTTCGGAGGGAATTTCGCTTGGTCCATCCTCCACCTGTTCGGAATCCAGTGCTTTCTGCAACATATATGCTTGTGCCTTCCAGGCGTTACTTTGTGGAATGTGCACCTTAACTTTGTTTTGATCAAAGGTTATCTGTGCCCCCAGTTTATTCAGTAAATCCCTCCCCATTAGGGGTAATGGGCATTCTGGCATGTAGAAGAATTCATGTGTTAACACCTTATTTCCTATTTCACATTTAATTGGTTGACAGAAAGGTTTGACCTCTCGCTTTCCCGTGGCCCCAATTACTGGCATAGAGAATTTACTCATTGGTCCCTTACAGCTATTTAGCACTGAATATGCTGCTCCAGTGTCTACTAAAAATTTAATTGTTTCGTTCCCCAGCTTTACTGAAACCAGGGCTCTGGCTGGGGAATCCAATTCCTCAACCCCCGGTCCCCATCAGTCTGAATCCTCTGTACCAATCATGAGCAAATCTGCCTCTGGAACAGATGCAGACTGAGGCTTCCAATGATCTGTTTGTCTCTTCGGGCACTCATTTTTCCAGTGCCCCTTCCCCCTGCAAATTGCACACTGATCTCTCCTTAGCGGAATTCTATCTCCTAAATTCCCTCTTTCTCTATACCCTCTTCCACGTCCTTGTGCTTTCGGAAAACTCCTTCCCTGAGAGGGAGTTTGTACTTGGGCAAATGCAGCTGCCAAGATTGCAGCATTTTGCCTCTTATCTTTCAGTTTCTCCTTTTGTTTTTCCTTTCTCTCCACTTCTTCCCTATTATTGTACACCTTATCTGCAATTTCTATTAACTGCGATATCGACATCCCCGACATACCATCTACTTTCTGAAGCTTTCTCCTTATATCTGGTGCTGACTGTCCTGCAAATAATGTAGTAAAAGTCATTTTATTTGCTTCGTCCTTGGGATCCAAGTCTGTGCATTTTCGGGCAGTTTCACATAACCGCTCGTAAAATGCAGAGGGATCCTCAGTCTTACCCTGTGCGACTTGATATAGTTTTGCAATATTTTTGGGCTTAGGTACTCCATGCTTTACCCCATATAATATTAACTGTTGGTACTGTTTAGTCATTAACCTGCCTGCCCCTGTGTTTTGATCCCAACCCGGTTCCCGGGCCGGCATAAAACGGTCTGGTTCGTCTCTGGCATTTTGTCTTTCATTCTCCTCTTGAGCTTTATCTAATACCATTCTTTTCTCCTCAGGTGCAAGCAAAGTATTTAAAAGCACCTGTAAATCCTGCCAATCTGGATTATGATTTTCAATTATCATTTTAAAGGATTGATACATCTTTTCTAGATTTTCTCGGTACGACCCGGCAGACTCCTTCCAATTCATTACATCTGTAGTTGAAAAAGGGACCTTCACATACACAGGCATCCCGTCTGGTCCGACTGCTTGACGCAGCGGGGCCTGAATCGCGGGATGTTTAGCCCGAGTAGCCCGAGTTCTGCCTGCAATCGGGCTACATGCTTCACTTCCCTTATTTCTGCTATCGACACTATCTTGATCTCTTTCCGGAGAGACCAATAATTGTACATCCTCTTCCTCATCACCCACTTTTAAACATCTTTTCCCAATGCTACAAGCAGAGCAACACCGAGACATTTTCTCTTTGTTTCCCATCATCATTAACACATTTGAGTCAGAGATCAACAGCTTACTTTTTTTTTCTAGTTTCATGATCATTTCTCAGAGAGAAGAACAAATCTACATATGGGACCTCATCCCATTTGTTCTGTCTTCTGCAAAACAACATAAGTTGCAAGATTATATTATAGTTTAGCGTTCCCATTTCTGGCCATTTTTCCTCATCCTCCAGTTTACACATTGGCCACCACTGAGTACAGTATTCCTTTAATTTTCTCCTTGTTAAAGGATTCCCACCAAACTTACTCCAATGTTTCAGGATGCATCCTAAAGGAGAACAGGAGGATACCCCCACAGATTGTCCTGTTCCCATATTACCACCCTTAAAAGAACGTTCTTACCAATTACGCTTTCGTACACTCCAGTCGTCACTGTCCAAACGTGTACAAAGCTTACCTTTGGTTACCACAACCACTTACCCTTGCATCATACCCTTTATGCAATGTCTCTTAATAATTACTGCGTTGCACCTTTGAGTCGCTTACCTGTTCCGACCAGGGAGGGTGCTCACGGAGTCCCCGAACAAAACGGTCGGTGCGCGCTGGAGTCCGATGAGCAGTGTCTCCCCGCCGGCACTGGCGAGACGATCCGGGCAAGGCTTTACAGTGAGAGTCCCACCTGGGTCGCCAGAAAACTGTTGTCCGAAAAGCGGATTCGTTGCCCGGTGGGCAATGAGCCAAAAATTACACACTCAGGAGAGACAATTATTTATGTATTTCAGAGTTGCAGCCATGAGCCTGTGACTGGCCTAGGAGGCACTGAGGCAGCTGTGACCTCCCAAGCACAGCCAGCAGCCAGGAGCCTGCCACTGGCCTCGGAGTCACTGAGGCTGCTGTGACCTCACAAGAACAACCAGCAGCCAGGAGCCTGCCACTGACCTAGGAGGCACTGAGACAGCTGTGACGTCACAAGCACAGCCAGCAAGGTGCGCTTCTCATTACGTAGCAGTCACTGAGGCTGCTGTGACCTCACAAGCACAGCCAGCAGCCATGAGCCTGCCACTGGCCTAGGAGGCACTGGGACAGCTGTGACGTTACAGGCACAGCCAGCAAGGTGCGCTGCTCTTTAACTAGAAGGCACTGAGACTGCTGTGACCTCACAAGCACAGCCAGCAGCCAGGAGCCTGCCTCAGGCCTAGGAGGCACTGAGGCTCCTGTGACCTCACAAGCACAGCCAGCAAGGTGCGCTGCTCATTACCTAGGAGGCACTGAGGCTGCTGTGACCTCACAAGCACAGCCAGCAGGCAGGAGCCTGCCACTGGCCTAGGGGGCACTGAGGCTGCTGTGACCTCACAAGCACAGCCAGCAGCCATGAGCCTGCCACTGGCCTAGGAGGCACTGGGACAGCTGTGACGTCACAGGCACAGTCAGCAAGGTGTGCTGCTCATTACCTAGGAGGCACTCAGGTTGCTGTGACCTCACAAGCACAGCCAGCAGGCAGGAGCCTGCCACTGGCCTAGGGGGCACTGAGGCTGCTGTGACCTCACAAGCACAGCCAGCAGCCAGGAGCCTGCCTCAGGCCTAGGAGGCACTGAGGCTCCTGTGACCTCACAAGCACAGCCAGCAAGGTGCGCTGCTCATTACCTAGGAGGCACTGAGGCTGCTGTGACGTCACAAGCACAGCCAGCAGCCATGAGTCTGCCACTGCCCTAGGAGGCACTGAGGCTGCTGTGACCTCACAAGCACAGCCAGCAGCCAGGAGCCTGCCACTGGCCTAGGAGGCACTGAGGCTGCTGTGACCTCACAAACACAGCTAGCAGGGGGCGCTGCACACTAACGCATGAGGCACTGAATCTGCTGTGATGTCTCAAGCACAGCCAGCAGCCAGGAGCCTCCCACTGGGCTAGGAGGCACGGAGGCTTCTGTGTCGTGTCAAGCACAGCCAGCTGCCAGGAGCCTGCCACTGGCCTAGGAGGTACCGAGGCTGATGTGACCTCACAGCACAGCCAGCAGGGGGCGGTGCACACTAACGTATGAGGCACTGAGGCTGCTGTGACCTCAAAAGCACAGCCAGCAGGGGGCGGTGCACACTAACGTATGATGCACTGAGGCTGCTGTGACCTCACACGCACAGCCAGCAGCCATGAGCCTGCCACTTGCCTAGGAGACACTCAGGCTGCTGTGACCTTGTTGTCCGAAAAGAGGATTCGTTGCCCGGTGTGCAATGAGCCAATAATTACACACTCAGGAGAGACATTTATTTATGTATTTCAGAGTTGCGCAAGCCTGGGTGCTCAGTGGTTTCCCACAAATCAAGCACACACCCCCCCCCCAACTTTTCAGGTAGCATTTATACAATCACATTTGCCATATTTGTGACTTCCTTCCTCTTATTTGCCATATTTGTGACTTCCTTCCTCTTTTACACTGATTGGTTAATGATTTCTTCACATTTCCCTGGGTCCCACCCCTGCTTCTCAAGGTCCTGGTCAATTAATCAACACTGCCCCAGCTGGGTCAGTAGGTGTTATCTTCTAAGGCCCTGAGGAAGAAGACATAATCCAGACCCCTTAATCATCACTGTTTTAACAGTGAGAGGAAGCTTTTTGCTTCCCAAGGTCTTGGCGCCCAAACAGGCCTTATTTCTCAGCCTTGGCATCCTCCCTTTCGGAGAGTGGGGCACAGGAATGCAGACTGCTTGCAACTCCCTTATCTTTCCAGCCTGCACCAGCTCTGAGGCCTTTTCTTAACGAACTAGGAGCGCGGCCTAAGGCTTCAGCAAATTTAGCTACTTATGCTAAGCAAGTGTGCGGCTACTCATGCTAAGCAAATTCTATCTAAGATAGAAGTTATCCAAATCTACCTACTTCAAACATTCTTTCTGAGCTTCTCAGGGTTGTCTTGTAACAATTCCCCCCTTTGAGACTTCTATGATCATTTCCATATTAG
Source organism: Dromaius novaehollandiae (assembly GCF_036370855.1). NCBI lineage: Eukaryota > Metazoa > Chordata > Aves > Casuariiformes > Dromaiidae > Dromaius > Dromaius novaehollandiae. Next base: position 3,922,176 of record NC_088103.1, on the reverse strand, counting down.
TCTCACTCTTTTAAAAAAAATCTTTCCCATAGTAGTTTCCTATAACACTTCGAAATACATTGAATCACTACATAAACGCATACAAAAACTACTAACACCAATCCTAAAATTGTTAAACATTTTTTAACCCATGAGCTCACATCAGGGAACCAGGAAGTCAACCATTTCCATGTTTCTGCAAATCCGAAAGAAGTATCATCTTTCTGAACCCCATGTAAGATTTCAGTCTGCTTCCAGATTTCATTTAGATCGGTAGAAATTCTCCCGCTTTGATCCACATATACACAGCAACTAGTGTTTATTACTGTACATACTCCTCCCTGAGATGCCAATAACATATCTAGAGCCATCCTGTTTTGGGTACTTATTTTAGCAATTTCTGAAACCTCCTCTTGTAAAGCTGCAATGGCATCAGAGGTTTTATTCCCTATTTTTTCAATAACTGCTGAAATATTTACTATTGCTTTTTCAAGTTCACTCACTCCCAATTGTGGAAACAGCCACCTTACGAATGACTGAAACCTAGTAGGTCGATCTGTTAAAGGATTATTGACCCTCTTTTGTCTCCTCATGAATGTTCTTAGCCAGGATTTTTGATATTTATTACTCAATTCTTTTCTTAGAGTAACATTAGGGATTATTGCCCCTAAAGTACACGTCCCTGACCAATTGGGAGGTAGCACTTTTCATGCCTTGTTCCCACACAACCAATACCATCCACTACCTTTCGGAACACGCCACCCATTTAGTTCCTTACTTGGCCACTTATAACCTATTTCAGGTATATGAGAGCAATTTTTATAACCTCCCACCTTAATGGCTCCAGTACAGTTGATCAGCTGCTTTCCATAGGGTACAGTTTTTTCCCCACCATCTATTACTGTTATTACATCTTCGGATGCATTGATAATAATCTCCTGTCACACTCTGGACTTCCCATTCCTGTTCGGTTGTTTCATTATATTTCGTTTGATCACTATCATTTCTTATCTGCCTCATAAATTCCATAAAGGAAAAATTAAGAGGCACTCCAATTAGGGGGAAGCCCTTGTTGGAATGTTCAGGGAAGTGGGTACACACCCAGCAATCCTTCTGGTTAACTATCTTCATAGATTTCGTAATTACTTCCAAATGGAGATTATGGCTCCAAAATCCTTCCTGATTCCCTTTAATTGTTTGGCTCAGGTAACTTAGAAAAACTAACCACCACATTTCTCCCCTGGTTATTTGGGAGAACATCATTTTTACACAGATACCATAGATACCATAACAACAATATTCACCCTATTCCTAACAAACAGATTAAAGCAATTCTTTCCTGAATACAATCTAAATTTAAAACCGATTCGCTTCCAATACAACTCATATATCTTTATATATTTTTAACTTTAAAGGTTGAACTTGTTCAGCTTTCCACGTCTCTCGAGGTACTGCTTTCACTCGGGTGTAGTGGATCCGGGAATCAATTCCCTGCAGTTTCACAGCAGTATTTGTTGTTAGCAGTACAAGATACGGTCCCCTCCACTTTTCTACCAATGGCTCATCCTTCCAGGTCCGAAGGTACACTTGATCTCCCAGCTGGAATGAATGTACAGGTGAATCTAAAAGTACAGGAGATCTTAACTGGATGTACCTATGGAGAGAAGTAAGAACCTTTGCCATAGACAAGAGAGAATCACTTAAAATTTGATCGCCCTTAACGTGCATTTGCATTTCATTTCCAGTTAGATTTACAGTGTAAGGTTTACCATACAGAATCTCAAAGGGACTAACTTTCTCCCTAACAAAACATCAGTCCATTTCATCTGAGTCTCCTGACACAATTTTCCTACCTGTCTCTTAATTGTTTGATTCATTCTTTCCACTTTTCCACTGGATTGTGGCCTCCAGGGGGTATGTAAGTCCCATTTAATTTGTAGTATTTTTGAGATTTGCTGTACTATTTCTGCTATAAAATGAGGTCCTCTATCTGAAGAAAACCCTTCTGGTACCCCAAATCTTGGTATAATTTCTTTTAATAACATTTTTACTACCTCCCTGGCTTTATTGGTACGACACGGGAAAGCTTCAGGCCATCCTGAAAAGGTGTCAACAATTACCAACAAATATTTATATCCATTACATTTTGGTAATTCAGAAAAATCAATTTGCCAGTAATCCCCAGGCATGAAGCCCCTTTTTACTTCCCCTGGGGGGGGCTTCTTCTGAAACACATTAGTCCATTTTCCCTCTGATAATTCCAGAGCCCGGGCTAAAGCAATCAGTTCTGCTTTCTGGGCTGATGTATTTGCTGGTAGTGATCTTGCTGGTAGTGATCTTGCTTCGATTTCTCCTTCCAAAGTGACGACAGCGTATCCAGCCCTTCTTTCTCCCTTTATTATAAAACTGCTTCCATTGGTAAATAATTCGCAGTCTGGATTCTGCAATGGAACATCTCTCAAATCTGGACGGCTGGAATATACTCGCTCAATAGTTTGCAGACAGTCATGAGCCAACTTCCCCCTTCATGAAATGGTAATAAAGATGCCGGATTAAGGGTATTAGACACCTTCATGGTTACATCTTCTTGCTCAAGTATCACTGTCTGCTACTGCACCATCCTACTCGGGGATAACCAGTGATGCCCTTTTTGTTCTAAAACTGCTGCAACAGCATGTGGTACATAAACAGTCACTCTTTGTCCCAACGTCAATTTTCGTGCCTCTTGTAGTAACATCACAGCAGCTGCAACTGCTCTGAGGCATCCTGGCCACCCTGCACTCACTTTATCCAGCTGTCTTGAAAAGTAAGCCACAGGTATTTTCCAATTTCCTAAAGTCTGTACAAGCACTCCCAAAGCCTGGTGCCCTCTCTCATGTACATAAAGGGTTTTTTTGTTGTTTTTTTTTTTTTCAGGCAGGATTGGAGTATTGTACTCGGATTGACATTCTCGCAACAGTCCATACTTTAAGAAATTATTAATCATAGGCTCCAGTCCAACACGGGCCTCTAACTTCATGGGATACTGTTTTCGCCTTACCGGTTTAGCTCCTTGTTTTAATTCCACCTTTACCGGTTCTGCACATCTGGCTCTTCCGGGTTTCTCCGTTGCTCACACAAAAGGGATTACTGCGTCCATTACTTCGGAGGGAATTTCGCTTGGTCCATCCTCCACCTGTTCGGAATCCAGTGCTTTCTGCAACATATATGCTTGTGCCTTCCAGGCGTTACTTTGTGGAATGTGCACCTTAACTTTGTTTTGATCAAAGGTTATCTGTGCCCCCAGTTTATTCAGTAAATCCCTCCCCATTAGGGGTAATGGGCATTCTGGCATGTAGAAGAATTCATGTGTTAACACCTTATTTCCTATTTCACATTTAATTGGTTGACAGAAAGGTTTGACCTCTCGCTTTCCCGTGGCCCCAATTACTGGCATAGAGAATTTACTCATTGGTCCCTTACAGCTATTTAGCACTGAATATGCTGCTCCAGTGTCTACTAAAAATTTAACTGTTTCGTTCCCCAGCTTTACTGAAACCAGGGGTTTGGCTGGGGAATCCAATTCCTCAACCCCCGGTCCCCATCAGTCTGAATCCTCTGTACCAATCATGAGCAAATCTGCCTCTGGAACAGATGCAGACTGAGGCTTCCAATGATCTGTTTGTCTCTTCGGGCACTCATTTTTCCAGTGCCCCTTCCCCCTGCAAATTGCACACTGATCTCTCCTTAGCGGAATTCTATCTCCTAAATTCCCTCTTTCTCTATACCCTCTTCCACGTCCTTGTGCTTTCGGAAAACTCCTTCCCTGAGAGGGAGTTTGTACTTGGGCAAATGCAGCTGCCAAGATTGCAGCATTTTGCCTCTTATCTTTCAGTTTCTCCTTTTGTTTTTCCTTTCTCTCCACTTCTTCCCTATTGTTGTACACCTTATCTGCAATTTCTATTAACTGCGATATCGACATCCCCGACATACCATCTACTTTCTGAAGCTTTCTCCTTATATCTGGTGCTGACTGTCCTGCAAATAATGTAGTAAAAGTCATTTTATTTGCTTCGTCCTTGGGATCCAAGTCTGTGCATTTTCGGGCAGTTTCACATAACCGCTCGTAAAATGCAGAGGGATCCTCAGTCTTACCCTGTGCGACTTGATATAGTTTTGCAATATTTTTGGGCTTAGGTACTCCATGCTTTACCCCATATAATATTAACTGTTGGTACTGTTTAGTCATTAACCTGCCTGCCCCTGTGTTTTGATCCCAACCCGGTTCCCGGGCCGGCATAAAACAGTCTGGTTCGTCTCTGGCATTTTGTCTTTCATTCTCCTCTTGAGCTTTATCTAATACCATTCTTTTCTCCTCAGGTGCAAGCAAAGTATTTAAAAGCACCTGTAAATCCTGCCAATCTGGATTATGATTTTCAATTATCATTTTAAAGGATTGATACATCTTTTCTAGATTTTCTCGGTACGACCCGGCAGACTCCTTCCAATTCATTACATCTGTAGTTGAAAAAGGGACCTTCACATACACAGGCATCCCGTCTGGTCCGACTGCTTGACACAGCGGGGCCTGAATCGCGGGATGTTTAGCCCGAGTAGCCCGAGTTCTGCCTGCAATCGGGCTACATGCTTCACTTCCCTTATTTCTGCTATCGACACTATCTTGATCTCTTTCCGGAGAGACCAATAATTGTACATCCTCTTCCTCATCACCCACTTTTAAACATCTTTTCCCAATGCTACAAGCAGAGCAACACCGAGACATTTTCTCTTTGTTTCCCATCATCATTAACACATTTGAATCAGAGATCAACAGCTTACTTTTTTTTTTCTAGTTTCATGATCATTTCTCAGAGAGAAGAACAAATCTACATATGGGACCTCATCCCATTTGTTCTGTCTTCTGCAAAACAACGTAAGTTGCAAGATTATATTATAGTTTAGCGTTCCCATTTCTGGCCATTTTTCCTCATCCTCCAGTTTACACATTGGCCACCACTGAGTACAGTATTCCTTTAATTTTCTCCTTGTTAAAGGATTCCCACCAAACTTACTCCAATGTTTCAGGATGCATCCTAAAGGAGAACAGGAGGATACCCCCACAGATTGTCCTGTTCCCATATTACCACCCTTAAAAGAACGTTCTTACCAATTACGCTTTCGTACACTCCAGTCGTCACTGTCCAAACGTGTACAAAGCTTACCTTTGGTTACCACAACCACTTACCCTTGTATCATACCCTTTATGCAATGTCTCTTAATAATTACTGCGTTGCACCTTTGAGTCGCTTACCTGTTCCGACCAGGGAGGGTGCTCACGGAGTCCCCGAACAAAACGGTCGGTGCGCGCTGGAGTCCGATGAGCAGTGTCTCCCCGCAGGAACTGGCGAGACGATCCGGGCAAGGCTTTACAGAGAGAGTCCCACCTGGGTCGCCAGAAAACTGTTGTCCGAAAAGCGGATTCGTTGCCCGGTGTGCAATGAGCCAAAAATTACACACTCAGGAGAGACAATTATTTATGTATTTCAGAGTTGCAGCCATGAGCCTGTGACTGGCCTAGGAGGCACTGAGGCAGCTGTGACCTCCCAAGCACAGCCAGCAGCCATGAGCCTGCCTCTGGCCTAGGAGGCAGTCAGCCTGCTGAGACCTCACAAGCACAGCCATCAGCCAGGAGCCTGCCACTGGCATCGGAGGGACTCAGGCTGCTGTAACCTCACAAGCACAGCCAGCAGCCATGAGTCTGTCGCTGGCCTAGGAGGGACTCAGGCTGCTGTGACATCACAAGCACAGCCAGCAGCCAGGAGCTTGGGACTGTCCTAGGTGGCACGGAGGCTGCTGTGACCTCACAAGCACAGCCAGCAGCCACGACCCCGCCACTAAGTTAGCAGGCACTGAGGATTCTGTGACCTCACAAGCAGAGCCAGCAGCCATGAGCCTGCCACTGGCGTCGGGGGTACTGAGGCTGCTGTGACCTCACAAGCACCACCAGCAGGTAGGGCTGCACACTAACATATGAGGCACTGAGGCTGCTGTGACCTCACAAGCACAGCCAGCAGCCAAGAGCCTGTCACTGGCCTAGGAGGCACTCAGGCTGTTGTGAACTCCCAAACACAGCCAGCAGGGGGCGCTGCTCATTACCTGGGAGGCACTGAGGCTGCTGTGACCTCACAAGCACAGCCAGCAGCCATGAGCCTGCCACTGGCCTCGGAGGCACTGAGGCTGCTGTGACCTCACAAGCACAGCCTGCATGGTGCGCTGCTCATTACCTAGAAGGCACTGCAGCTGCCGTAACCTGACAAGCTCAGCCAGCACCCATGAGCCTGCCACTGGCCTAGGAGCCACTGAGGCTGCTGTGACCTCACAAACTCAGCCAGCAGCCTTGAGCCTGCCACTGGCCTAGCAGGCACTGTGGCAGTTGTGACCTCACAAGCACAGGCAGCAGCCATGAGCCTGTCACTGCCCTAGGAGGCACTGAAGCTGCTGTGACCTGACAAGCACAGCCAGCAGCCAGCAGCCTGCCACTGGCCTAGGAGGCACTCAACCTGCTGAGACCTCACAAGCACAGCCAGCAGCCAGGAGCCTGCCACTGGCCTAGGGGGCACTCAGCCTGCTGTGACATTCCAAGCACAGCCAGCAGCCATGAGCCTGCCACTGGCCTAGGAGGCTCTCAGCCGGCTGTGACCACAAAAGCTCAGCCAGCAGCCAGGAGCCTGCCACTGGCCTAGGAGGCACTGCGGCAGCTGTGAGCTCACAAGCACAGCCAGCAGCCATGAGCCTGCCACTGGTCTAGGAGGCACTGAGGCTGCTGTGACCTCACAGGCACAGCCAGCAGCCAGGAGCCTTCTACTACTCTAGGAGGCACTGAGGCTGCTGTGACCTCCCAAACACAGCCAGCAAGGTGCGCTGCTCATTAGCTAGGAGGCACTGAGGCTGCTGTGACCTCCCATGCACAGCCAACATCCATGAGCCTGCCACTAGCCTAGGAGGCACTGAGGCTGATGTGACGTCACAAGCACAGCCAGCAGCCATGAGCCTGACACTGGCCTCGGAGGCACTCAGGGTACTGTGACGTCCCAAGCACAGCCAGCAGCCATGAGCCTGCCACTGGCCAATGATGCACGGAGGCTGCTGTGACCTCACAAGCACAGGTAGCAGCCATGAGGCTGCCACTGGCCTAGGAGTCACGGAGGCTGCTGTGACCTCAAAAGCACAGCCAGCTGCCAGGAGCCTGCCACTGGCCTCGGAGGCACTCAGGCTGCTGTGACCTCACAAGCACAGCCAGCACCCATGAGCCTGGCATTGGCCTAGGAGGCACTCTGGCTGCTGTGACCTCACAAGCACAGCCAGTAGCCATGAGCCTGCCACTGGACTCGGAGGCACTAAGGCTGCTGTGACCTCACAAGCACAGCCAGCAGCCAGGAGCCTGCCTCTGGCCTAGGAGGCACTGAGGCTGCTGTGACCTCACAAGCACAGCCAGCAGGGATATCTGCACAGTAACGTATGCGGCACTGAGGCTGCTGTGACCTCAAAAGCACAGCCAGCAGCCATGAGCCTGCCACTGGCCAATGATGCACGGAGGCTGCTGTGACCTCCCAAGCACAGCCAGCTGCCATGAGCCTGCCACTGGCCTAGGAGGCACTGAGGCTGCTGTGACCTCACAAGCACAGCCAGCAGCCAGGAGCCTGCCACTGGCCTAGGAGACACTCAGGCTGCTGTGACCTCACAAGCACAGCCAGCTGCCAGGAGCCTGCCACTGGCCTAGGAGGCACTCAGGCTGATGTGACCTCACAGCACAGCCAGCAGGGGGAGGTGCACACTAACGTATGAGGCACGGAGGCTGCTGTGACCTCACAAGCACAGCCAGCAGCCAGGAGCCTGCCACTGGCCTAGGAGACACTCAGGCTGCTGTGACCTTGTTGTCCGAAAAGAGGATTCGTTGCCCGGTGTGCAATGAGCCAATAATTACACACTCAGGAGAGACATTTATTTATGTATTTCAGAGTTGCGCAAGCCTGGGTGCTCAGTGGTTTCCCACAAATCAAGCACACCCCCCCCCCCCCCAACTTTTCAGGTAGCATTTATACAATCACATTTGCCATATTTGTGACTTCCTTCCTCTTTTACACTGATTGGTTAATGATTTCTTCACATTTCCCTGGGTCCCACCCCTGCTTCTCAAGGTCCTGGTCAATTAATCAACACTGCCCCAGCTGGGTCAGTAGGTGTTATCTTCTAAGGCCCTGAGGAAGAAGACATAATCCAGACCCCTTAATCATCACTGTTTTAACAGTGAGAGGAAGCTTTTTGCTTCCCAAGGTCTTGGCGCCCAAACAGGCCTTATTTCTCAGCCTTGGCATCCTCCCTTTCGGAGAGTGGGGCACAGGAATGCAGACTGCTTGCAACTCCCTTATCTTTCCAGCCTGCACCAGCTCTGAGGCCTTTTCTTAACGAACTAGGAGCGCGGCCTAAGGCTTCAGCAAATTTAGCTACTTATGCTAAGCAAGTGTGCGGCTACTCATGCTAAGCAAATTCTATCTAAGATAGAAGTTATCCAAATCTACCTACTTCAAACATTCTTTCTGAGCTTCTCAGGGTTGTCTTGTAACAATTCCCCCCTTTGAGACTTCTATGATCATTTCCATATTAGTCTCACTCTTTTAAAAAAAATCTTTCCCATAGTAGTTTCCTATAACACTTCGAAATACATTGAATCACTACATAAACGCATACAAAAACTACTAACACCAATCCTAAAATTGTTAAACATTTTTTAACCCATGAGCTCACATCAGGGAACCAGGAAGTCAACCATTTCCATGTTTCTGCAAATCCGAAAGAAGTATCATCTTTCTGAACCTCATGTAAGATTTCAGTCTGCTTCCAGATTTCATTTAGATCGGTAGAAATTCTCCCGCTTTGATCCACATATACACAGCAACTAGTGTTTATTACTGTACATACTCCTCCCTGAGATGCCAATAACATATCTAGAGCCATCCTGTTTTGGGTACTTATTTTAGCAATTTCTGAAACCTCCTCTTGTAAAGCTGCAATGGCATCAGAGGTTTTATTCCCTATTTTTTCAATAACTGCTGAAATATTTACTATTGCTTTTTCAAGTTCACTCACTCCCAATTGTGGAAACAGCCACCTTACGAATGACTGAAACCTAGTAGGTCGATCTGTTAAAGGATTATTGACCCTCTTTTGTCTCCTCATGAATGTTCTTAGCCAGGATTTTTGATATTTATTACTCAATTCTTTTCTTAGAGTAACATTAGGGATTATTGCCCCTAAAGTACACGTCCCTGACCAATTGGGAGGTAGCACTTTTCATGCCTTGTTCCCACACAACCAATACCATCCACTACCTTTCGGAACACGCCACCCATTTAGTTCCTTACTTGGCCACTTATAACCTATTTCAGGTATATGAGAGCAATTTTTATAACCTCCCACCTTAATGGCTCCAGTACAGTTGATCAGCTGCTTTCCATAGGGTACAGTTTTTTCCCCACCATCTATTACTGTTATTACATCTTCGGATGCATTGATAATAATCTCCTGTCACACTCTGGACTTCCCATTCCTGTTCGGTTGTTTCATTATATTTCGTTTGATCACTATCATTTCTTATCTGCCTCATAAATTCCATAAAGGAAAAATTAAGAGGCACTCCAATTAGGGGGAAGCCCTTGTTGGAATGTTCAGGGAAGTGGGTACACACCCAGCAATCCTTCTGGTTAACTATCTTCATAGATTTCGTAATTACTTCCAAATGGAGATTATGGCTCCAAAATCCTTCCTGATTCCCTTTAATTGTTTGGCTCAGGTAACTTAGAAAAACTAACCACCACATTTCTCCCCTGGTTATTTGGGAGAACATCATTTTTACACAGATACCATAGATACCATAACAACAATATTCACCCTATTCCTAACAAACAGATTAAAGCAATTCTTTCCTGAATACAATCTAAATTTAAAACCGATTCGCTTCCAATACAACTCATATATCTTTATATATTTTTAACTTTAAAGGTTGAACTTGTTCAGCTTTCCACGTCTCTCGAGGTACTGCTTTCACTCGGGTGTAGTGGATCCGGGAATCAATTCCCTGCAGTTTCACAGCAGTATTTGTTGTTAGCAGTACAAGATACGGTCCCCTCCACTTTTCTACCAATGGCTCATCCTTCCAGGTCCGAAGGTACACTTGATCTCCCAGCTGGAATGAATGTACAGGTGAATCTAAAAGTACAGGAGATCTTAACTGGATGTACCTATGGAGAGAAGTAAGAACCTTTGCCATAGACAAGAGAGAATCACTTAAAATTTGATCGCCCTTAACGTGCATTTGCATTTCATTTCCAGTTAGATTTACAGTGTAAGGTTTACCATACAGAATCTCAAAGGGACTAACTTTCTCCCTAACAAAACATCAGTCCATTTCATCTGAGTCTCCTGACACAATTTTCCTACCTGTCTCTTAATTGTTTGATTCATTCTTTCCACTTTTCCACTGGATTGTGGCCTCCAGGGGGTATGTAAGTCCCATTTAATTTGTAGTATTTTTGAGATTTGCTGTACTATTTCTGCTATAAAATGAGGTCCTCTATCTGAAGAAAACCCTTCTGGTACCCCAAATCTTGGTATAATTTCTTTTAATAACATTTTTACTACCTCCCTGGCTTTATTGGTACGACACGGGAAAGCTTCAGGCCATCCTGAAAAGGTGTCAACAATTACCAACAAATATTTATATCCATTACATTTTGGTAATTCAGAAAAATCAATTTGCCAGTAATCCCCAGGCATGAAGCCCCTTTTTACTTCCCCTGGGGGGGGCTTCTTCTGAAACACATTAGTCCATTTTCCCTCTGATAATTCCAGAGCCCGGGCTAAAGCAATCAGCCCCTGGGCTGATGTATTTGCTGGTAGTGATCTTGCTGGTAGTGATCTTGCTTCGATTTCTCCTTCCAAAGTGACGACAGCGTATCCAGCCCTTCTTTCTCCCTTTATTATAAAACTGCTTCCATTGGTAAATAATTCGCAGTCTGGATTCTGCAATGGAACATCTCTCAAATCTGGACGGCTGGAATATACTCGCTCAATAGTTTGCAGACAGTCATGAGCCAACTTCCCCCTTCATGAAATGGTAATAAAGATGCCGGATTAAGGGTATTAGACACCTTCATGGTTACATCTTCTTGCTCAAGTATCACTGTCTGCTACTGCACCATCCTACTCGGGGATAACCAGTGATGCCCTTTTTGTTCTAAAACTGCTGCAACAGCATGTGGTACATAAACAGTCACTCTTTGTCCCAACGTCAATTTTCGTGCCTCTTGTAGTAACATCACAGCAGCTGCAACTGCTCTGAGGCATCCTGGCCACCCTGCACTCACTTTATCCAGCTGTCTTGAAAAGTAAGCCACAGGTATTTTCCAATTTCCTAAAGTCTGTACAAGCACTCCCAAAGCCTGGTGCCCTCTCTCATGTACATAAAGGGTTTTTTATGTTGGTTTTTTTTTTTTTCAGGCAGGATTGGAGTATTGTACTCAGATTGACATTCTCGCAACAGTCCATACTTTAAGAAATTATTAATCATAGGCTCCAGTCCAACACGGGCCTCTAACTTCATGGGATACTGTTTTCGCCTTACCGGTTTAGCTCCTTGATTTAATTCCACCTTTACCGGTTCTGCACATCTGGCTCTTCCGGGTTTCTCCGTTGCCCACACAAAAGGGATTACTGCGTCCATTACTTCGGAGGGAATTTCGCTTGGTCCATCCTCCACCTGTTCGGAATCCAGTGCTTTCTGCAACATATATGCTTGTGCCTTCCAGGCGTTACTTTGTGGAATGTGCACCTTAACTTTGTTTTGATCAAAGGTTATCTGTGCCCCCAGTTTATTCAGTAAATCCCTCCCCATTAGGGGTAATGGGCATTCTGGCATGTAGAAGAATTCATGTGTTAACACCTTATTTCCTATTTCACATTTAATTGGTTGACAGAAAGGTTTGACCTCTCGCTTTCCCGTGGCCCCAATTACTGGCATAGAGAATTTACTCATTGGTCCCTTACAGCTATTTAGCACTGAATATGCTGCTCCAGTGTCTACTAAAAACTTAACTGTTTCATTCCCCAGCTTTACTGAAACCAGGGGTTTGGCTGGGGAATCCAATTCCTCAACCCCCGGTCCCCATCAGTCTGAATCCTCTGTACCAATCATGAGCAAATCTGCCTCTGGAACAGATGCAGACTGAGGCTTCCAATGATCTGTTTGTCTCTTCGGGCACTCATTTTTCCAGTGCCCCTTCCCCCTGCAAATTGCACACTGATCTCTCCTTAGCGGAATTCTATCTCCTAAATTCCCTCTTTCTCTATACCCTCTTCCACGTCCTTGTGCTTTCGGAAAACTCCTTCCCTGAGAGGGAGTTTGTACTTGGGCAAATGCAGCTGCCAAGATTGCAGCATTTTGCCTCTTATCTTTCAGTTTCTCCTTTTGTTTTTCCTTTCTCTCCACTTCTTCCCTATTATTGTACACCTTATCTGCAATTTCTATTAACTGCGATATCGACATCCCCGACATACCATCTACTTTCTGAAGCTTTCTCCTTATATCTGGTGCTGACTGTCCTGCAAATAATGTAGTAAAAGTCATTTTATTTGCTTCGTCCTTGGGATCCAAGTCTGTGCATTTTCGGGCAGTTTCACATAACCGCTCGTAAAATGCAGAGGGATCCTCAGTCTTACCCTGTGCGACTTGATATAGTTTTGCAATATTTTTGGGCTTAGGTACTCCATGCTTTACCCCATATAATATTAACTGTTGGTACTGTTTAGTCATTAACCTGCCTGCCCCTGTGTTTTGATCCCAACCCGGTTCCCGGGCCGGCATAAAACAGTCTGGTTCGTCTCTGGCATTTTGTCTTTCATTCTCCTCTTGAGCTTTATCTAATACCATTCTTTTCTCCTCAGGTGCAAGCAAAGTATTTAAAAGCACCTGTAAATCCTGCCAATCTGGATTATGATTTTCAATTATCATTTTAAAGGATTGATACATCTTTTCTAGATTTTCTCGGTACGACCCGGCAGACTCCTTCCAATTCATTACATCTGTAGTTGAAAAAGGGACCTTCACATACGCAGGCATCCCGTCTGGTCCGACTGCTTGACGCAGCGGGGCCTGAATCGCGGGATGTTTAGCCCGAGTAGCCCGAGTTCTGCCTGCAATCGGGCTACATGCTTCACTTCCCTTATTTCTGCTATCGACACTATCTTGATCTCTTTCCGGAGAGACCAATAATTGTACATCCTCTTCCTCATCACCCACTTTTAAACATCTTTTCCCAATGCTACAAGCAGAGCAACACCGAGACATTTTCCTCTTTGTTTCCCATCATCATTAACACATTTGAATCAGAGATCAACAGCTTACTTTTTTTTTCTAGTTTCATGATCATTTCTCAGAGAGAAGAACAAATCTACATATGGGACCTCATCCCATTTGTTCTGTCTTCTGCAAAACAACGTAAGTTGCAAGATTATATTATAGTTTAGCGTTCCCATTTCTGGCCATTTTTCCTCATCCTCCAGTTTACACATTGGCCACCACTGAGTACAGTATTCCTTTAATTTTCTCCTTGTTAAAGGATTCCCACCAAACTTACTCCAATGTTTCAGGATGCATCCTAAAGGAGAACAGGAGGATACCCCCACAGATTGTCCTGTTCCCATATTACCACCCTTAAAAGAACGTTCTTACCAATTACGCTTTCGTACACTCCAGTCGTCACTGTCCAAACGTGTACAAAGCTTACCTTTGGTTACCACAACCACTTACCCTTGCATCATACCCTTTATGCAATGTCTCTTAATAATTACTGCATTGCACCTTTGAGTCGCTTACCTGTTCCGACCAGGGAGGGTGCTCACGGAGTCCCCGAACAAAACGGTCGGTGCGCGCTGGAGTCCGATGAGCAGTGTCTCCCCGCCGGAACTGGCGAGACGATCCGGGCAAGGCTTTACAGAGAAGGTCCCACCTGGGTCTCCAGAAAACTGTTGTCCGAAAAGCGGATTCGTTGCCCGGTGTGCAATGAGCCAATAATTACACACTCAGGAGAGACAATTATTTATGTATTTCAGAGTTGCAGCCATGAGCCTGTGACTGGCCTAGGAGGCACTGAGGCAGCTGTGACCTCACAAGCACAGCCAGCAGCCATGAGCCTGCCACTGGCCTAGGAGGCACTGAGGCTGCTGTGACCTCACAAGCACAACCAGCAGCCAGGAGCCTGCCACTGACCTGGGAGGCACTGGGACAGCTGTGACGTTACAGGCACAGCCAGCAAGGTGCGCTGCTCTTTAACTAGAAGGCACTGAGACTGCTGTGACCTCACAAGCACAGCCAGCAGCCATGAGGCTGCCACTGTCCTGGAAGGCACTGAGGCTGCTGTGACCTCACAAGCAGAGCCAGCAGCCATGAGCCTGCCACTGGCCTAGGAGGCACTGAGGCTGCTGTGACCTCCCAAGCACAGCCAGCAGCCAGGAGGCTGCCACTGGCCTCGGAGACACTGAGGCTGCTGTGACCTCACAAGCACAGTCAGCAAGGTGCGCTGCTCATTACCTTGGAGGCATTGAGGGTGCTGTGACCTCACAAGCACAGCCAGCAGCCATGAGGCTGCCACTGGCCTCGGAGGCACTGAGGCTGCTGTGACCTCACAAGCACAGCCAGCAGCCAGGAGCCTGCCACTGTCCTAGTAGTCACGGAGCCTGCTGTGACCTCACAAGCACAGGCAGCAGGGTGCGCTGCTCATTACCTAGGAGGCACTGAGGCTGCTGTGACCTCACAAGCACAGCCAGCAGGGGGCGCTGCTCATTACCTAGAAGGCACTGTGGCAGTTGTGACCTCACAAGCACAGCCAATAGCCAGGAGCCTGCCACTGGCCTAGCAGGCACTGAGGCTGCTGTGACCTAAGAGGCACAGCCAGCAGCCATGAGCCTGCCACTGGCCTAGGAGGCACTCAGGCTGCTGTGACCTCACAAGGACAGTCAGCAGCCAGGAGCCTGTCCCTGGCCTAGGAGGCACTGAGGCTGCTGTGACCTCACAAGCACAGCCAGCAGCCATGAGCCTGACACTGGCCTAGGAGGCACTGAGACAGCTGTGACGTCACAGGCACAGTCAGCAAGGTGCACTGCTCATTACCTAGGAGGCACTCAGGTTGCTGTGACCTCACAAGCACAGCCAGCAGCCATGAGCCTGCCACTGGCCTAGGAGACACTCAGGCTGCTGTGACCTTGTTGTCCGAAAAGAGGATTCGTTGCCCGGTGTGCAATGAGCCAATAATTACACACTCAGGAGAGACATTTATTTATGTATTTCAGAGTTGCGCAAGCCTGGGTGCTCAGTGGTTTCCCACAAATCAAGCACACCCCCCCCCCCCAACTTTTCAGGTAGCATTTATACAATCACATTTGCCATATTTGTGACTTCCTTCCTCTTATTTGCCATATTTGTGACTTCCTTCCTCTTTTACACTGATTGGTTAATGATTTCTTCACATTTCCCTGGGTCCCACCCCTGCTTCTCAAGGTCCTGGTCAATTAATCAACACTGCCCCAGCTGGGTCAGTAGGTGTTATCTTCTAAGGCCCTGAGGAAGAAGACATAATCCAGACCCCTTAATCATCACTGTTTTAACAGTGAGAGGAAGCTTTTTGCTTCCCAAGGTCTTGGCACCCAAACAGGCCTTATTTCTCAGCCTTGGCATCCTCCCTTTCGGAGAGTGGGGCACAGGAATGCAGACTGCTTGCAACTCCCTTATCTTTCCAGCCTGCACCAGCTCTGAGGCCTTTTCTTAACGAACTAGGAGCGCGGCCTAAGGCTTCAGCAAATTTAGCTACTTATGCTAAGCAAGTGTGCGGCTACTCATGCTAAGCAAATTCTATCTAAGATAGAAGTTATCCAAATCTACCTACTTCAAACATTCTTTCTGAGCTTCTCAGGGTTGTCTTGTAACAATTCCCCCCTTTGAGACTTCTATGATCATTTCCATATTAGTCTCACTCTTTTAAAAAAAATCTTTCCCATAGTAGTTTCCTATAACACTTCGAAATACATTGAATCACTACATAAACGCATACAAAAACTACTAACACCAATCCTAAAATTGTTAAACATTTTTTAACCCATGAGCTCACATCAGGGAACCAGGAAGTCAACCATTTCCATGTTTCTGCAAATCCGAAAGAAGTATCATCTTTCTGAACCCCATGTAAGATTTCAGTCTGCTTCCAGATTTCATTTAGATCGGTAGAAATTCTCCCGCTTTGATCCACATATACACAGCAACTAGTGTTTATTACTGTACATACTCCTCCCTGAGATGCCAATAACATATCTAGAGCCATCCTGTTTTGGGTACTTATTTTAGCAATTTCTGAAACCTCCTCTTGTAAAGCTGCAATGGCATCAGAGGTTTTATTCCCTATTTTTTCAATAACTGCTGAAATATTTACTATTGCTTTTTCAAGTTCACTCACTCCCAATTGTGGAAACAGCCACCTTACGAATGACTGAAACCTAGTAGGTCGATCTGTTAAAGGATTATTGACCCTCTTTTGTCTCCTCATGAATGTTCTTAGCCAGGATTTTTGATATTTATTACTCAATTCTTTTCTTAGAGTAACATTAGGGATTATTGCCCCTAAAGTACACGTCCCTGACCAATTGGGAGGTAGCACTTTTCATGCCTTGTTCCCACACAACCAATACCATCCACTACCTTTCGGAACACGCCACCCATTTAGTTCCTTACTTGGCCACTTATAACCTATTTCAGGTATATGAGAGCAATTTTTATAACCTCCCACCTTAATGGCTCCAGTACAGTTGATCAGCTGCTTTCCATAGGGTACAGTTTTTTCCCCACCATCTATTACTATTATTACATCTTCGGATGCATTGATAATAATCTCCTGTCACACTCTGGACTTCCCATTCCTGTTCGGTTGTTTCATTATATTTCGTTTGATCACTATCATTTCTTATCTGCCTCATAAATTCCATAAAGGAAAAATTAAGAGGCACTCCAATTAGGGGGAAGCCCTTGTTGGAATGTTCAGGGAAGTGGGTACACACCCAGCAATCCTTCTGGTTAACTATCTTCATAGATTTCGTAATTACTTCCAAATGGAGATTATGGCTCCAAAATCCTTCCTGATTCCCTTTAATTGTTTGGCTCAGGTAACTTAGAAAAACTAACCACCACATTTCTCCCCTGGTTATTTGGGAGAACATCATTTTTACACAGATACCATAGATACCATAACAACAATATTCACCCTATTCCTAACAAACAGATTAAAGCAATTCTTTCCTGAATACAATCTAAATTTAAAACCGATTCGCTTCCAATACAACTCATATATCTTTATATATTTTTAACTTTAAAGGTTGAACTTGTTCAGCTTTCCACGTCTCTCGAGGTACTGCTTTCACTCGGGTGTAGTGGATCCAGGAATCAATTCCCTGCAGTTTCACAGCAGTATTTGTTGTTAGCAGTACAAGATACGGTCCCC
Source organism: Dromaius novaehollandiae (assembly GCF_036370855.1). Taxonomy (NCBI): domain Eukaryota; kingdom Metazoa; phylum Chordata; class Aves; order Casuariiformes; family Dromaiidae; genus Dromaius; species Dromaius novaehollandiae. The sequence goes on along the minus strand of NC_088103.1, from coordinate 3,904,621 downwards.
TCCACTTTTCTACCAATGGCTCATCCTTCCAGGTCCGAAGGTACACTTGATCTCCCAGCTGGAATGAATGTACAGGTGAATCTAAAAGTACAGGAGATCTTAACTGGATGTACCTATGGAGAGAAGTAAGAACCTTTGCCATAGACAAGAGAGAATCACTTAAAATTTGATCACCCTTAACGTGCATTTGCATTTCATTTCCAGTTAGATTTACAGTGTAAGGTTTACCATACAGAATCTCAAAGGGACTAACTTTCTCCCTAACAAAACATCAGTCCATTTCATCTGAGTCTCCTGACACAATTTTCCTACCTGTCTCTTAATTGTTTGATTCATTCTTTCCACTTTTCCACTGGATTGTGGCCTCCAGGGGGTATGTAAGTCCCATTTAATTTGTAGTATTTTTGAGATTTGCTGTACTATTTCTGCTATAAAATGAGGTCCTCTATCTGAAGAAAACCCTTCTGGTACCCCAAATCTTGGTATAATTTCTTTTAATAACATTTTTACTACCTCCCTGGCTTTATTGGTACGACACGGGAAAGCTTCAGGCCATCCTGAAAAGGTGTCAACAATTACCAACAAATATTTATATCCATTACATTTTGGTAATTCAGAAAAATCAATTTGCCAGTAATCCCCAGGCATGAAGCCCCTTTTTACTTCCCCTGGGGGGGGCTTCTTCTGAAACACATTAGTCCATTTTCCCTCTGATAATTCCAGAGCCCGGGCTAAAGCAATCAGCCCCTGGGCTGATGTATTTGCTGGTAGTGATCTTGCTGGTAGTGATCTTGCTTCGATTTCTCCTTCCAAAGTGACGACAGCGTATCCAGCCCTTCTTTCTCCCTTTATTATAAAACTGCTTCCATTGGTAAATAATTCGCAGTCTGGATTCTGCAATGGAACATCTCTCAAATCTGGACGGCTGGAATATACTCGCTCAATAGTTTGCAGACAGTCATGAGCCAACTTCCCCCTTCATGAAATGGTAATAAAGATGCCGGATTAAGGGTATTAGACACCTTCATGGTTACATCTTCTTGCTCAAGTATCACTGTCTGCTACTGCACCATCCTACTCGGGGATAACCAGTGATGCCCTTTTTGTTCTAAAACTGCTGCAACAGCATGTGGTACATAAACAGTCACTCTTTGTCCCAACGTCAATTTTCGTGCCTCTTGTAGTAACATCACAGCAGCTGCAACTGCTCTGAGGCATCCTGGCCACCCTGCACTCACTTTATCCAGCTGTCTTGAAAAGTAAGCCACAGGTATTTTCCAATTTCCTAAAGTCTGTACAAGCACTCCCAAAGCCTGGTGCCCTCTCTCATGTACATAAAGGGTTTTTTATGTTGGTTTTTTTTTTTTTCAGGCAGGATTGGAGTATTGTACTCAGATTGACATTCTCGCAACAGTCCATACTTTAAGAAATTATTAATCATAGGCTCCAGTCCAACACGGGCCTCTAACTTCATGGGATACTGTTTTCGCCTTACCGGTTTAGCTCCTTGATTTAATTCCACCTTTACCGGTTCTGCACATCTGGCTCTTCCGGGTTTCTCCGTTGCCCACACAAAAGGGATTACTGCGTCCATTACTTCGGAGGGAATTTCGCTTGGTCCATCCTCCACCTGTTCGGAATCCAGTGCTTTCTGCAACATATATGCTTGTGCCTTCCAGGCGTTACTTTGTGGAATGTGCACCTTAACTTTGTTTTGATCAAAGGTTATCTGTGCCCCCAGTTTATTCAGTAAATCCCTCCCCATTAGGGGTAATGGGCATTCTGGCATGTAGAAGAATTCATGTGTTAACACCTTATTTCCTATTTCACATTTAATTGGTTGACAGAAAGGTTTGACCTCTCGCTTTCCCGTGGCCCCAATTACTGGCATAGAGAATTTACTCATTGGTCCCTTACAGCTATTTAGCACTGAATATGCTGCTCCAGTGTCTACTAAAAACTTAACTGTTTCATTCCCCAGCTTTACTGAAACCAGGGGTTTGGCTGGGGAATCCAATTCCTCAACCCCCGGTCCCCATCAGTCTGAATCCTCTGTACCAATCATGAGCAAATCTGCCTCTGGAACAGATGCAGACTGAGGCTTCCAATGATCTGTTTGTCTCTTCGGGCACTCATTTTTCCAGTGCCCCTTCCCCCTGCAAATTGCACACTGATCTCTCCTTAGCGGAATTCTATCTCCTAAATTCCCTCTTTCTCTATACCCTCTTCCACGTCCTTGTGCTTTCGGAAAACTCCTTCCCTGAGAGGGAGTTTGTACTTGGGCAAATGCAGCTGCCAAGATTGCAGCATTTTGCCTCTTATCTTTCAGTTTCTCCTTTTGTTTTTCCTTTCTCTCCACTTCTTCCCTATTATTGTACACCTTATCTGCAATTTCTATTAACTGCGATATCGACATCCCCGACATACCATCTACTTTCTGAAGCTTTCTCCTTATATCTGGTGCTGACTGTCCTGCAAATAATGTAGTAAAAGTCATTTTATTTGCTTCGTCCTTGGGATCCAAGTCTGTGCATTTTCGGGCAGTTTCACATAACCGCTCGTAAAATGCAGAGGGATCCTCAGTCTTACCCTGTGCGACTTGATATAGTTTTGCAATATTTTTGGGCTTAGGTACTCCATGCTTTACCCCATATAATATTAACTGTTGGTACTGTTTAGTCATTAACCTGCCTGCCCCTGTGTTTTGATCCCAACCCGGTTCCCGGGCCGGCATAAAACAGTCTGGTTCGTCTCTGGCATTTTGTCTTTCATTCTCCTCTTGAGCTTTATCTAATACCATTCTTTTCTCCTCAGGTGCAAGCAAAGTATTTAAAAGCACCTGTAAATCCTGCCAATCTGGATTATGATTTTCAATTATCATTTTAAAGGATTGATACATCTTTTCTAGATTTTCTCGGTACGACCCGGCAGACTCCTTCCAATTCATTACATCTGTAGTTGAAAAAGGGACCTTCACATACGCAGGCATCCCGTCTGGTCCGACTGCTTGACGCAGCGGGGCCTGAATCGCGGGATGTTTAGCCCGAGTAGCCCGAGTTCTGCCTGCAATCGGGCTACATGCTTCACTTCCCTTATTTCTGCTATCGACACTATCTTGATCTCTTTCCGGAGAGACCAATAATTGTACATCCTCTTCCTCATCACCCACTTTTAAACATCTTTTCCCAATGCTACAAGCAGAGCAACACCGAGACATTTTCCTCTTTGTTTCCCATCATCATTAACACATTTGAATCAGAGATCAACAGCTTACTTTTTTTTTCTAGTTTCATGATCATTTCTCAGAGAGAAGAACAAATCTACATATGGGACCTCATCCCATTTGTTCTGTCTTCTGCAAAACAACGTAAGTTGCAAGATTATATTATAGTTTAGCGTTCCCATTTCTGGCCATTTTTCCTCATCCTCCAGTTTACACATTGGCCACCACTGAGTACAGTATTCCTTTAATTTTCTCCTTGTTAAAGGATTCCCACCAAACTTACTCCAATGTTTCAGGATGCATCCTAAAGGAGAACAGGAGGATACCCCCACAGATTGTCCTGTTCCCATATTACCACCCTTAAAAGAACGTTCTTACCAATTACGCTTTCGTACACTCCAGTCGTCACTGTCCAAACGTGTACAAAGCTTACCTTTGGTTACCACAACCACTTACCCTTGCATCATACCCTTTATGCAATGTCTCTTAATAATTACTGCATTGCACCTTTGAGTCGCTTACCTGTTCCGACCAGGGAGGGTGCTCACGGAGTCCCCGAACAAAACGGTCGGTGCGCGCTGGAGTCCGATGAGCAGTGTCTCCCCGCCGGAACTGGCGAGACGATCCGGGCAAGGCTTTACAGAGAAGGTCCCACCTGGGTCTCCAGAAAACTGTTGTCCGAAAAGCGGATTCGTTGCCCGGTGTGCAATGAGCCAATAATTACACACTCAGGAGAGACAATTATTTATGTATTTCAGAGTTGCAGCCATGAGCCTGTGACTGGCCTAGGAGGCACTGAGGCAGCTGTGACCTCACAAGCACAGCCAGCAGCCATGAGCCTGCCACTGGCCTAGGAGGCACTGAGGCTGCTGTGACCTCACAAGCACAACCAGCAGCCAGGAGCCTGCCACTGACCTGGGAGGCACTGGGACAGCTGTGACGTTACAGGCACAGCCAGCAAGGTGCGCTGCTCTTTAACTAGAAGGCACTGAGACTGCTGTGACCTCACAAGCACAGCCAGCAGCCATGAGGCTGCCACTGTCCTGGAAGGCACTGAGGCTGCTGTGACCTCACAAGCAGAGCCAGCAGCCATGAGCCTGCCACTGGCCTAGGAGGCACTGAGGCTGCTGTGACCTCCCAAGCACAGCCAGCAGCCAGGAGGCTGCCACTGGCCTCGGAGACACTGAGGCTGCTGTGACCTCACAAGCACAGTCAGCAAGGTGCGCTGCTCATTACCTTGGAGGCATTGAGGGTGCTGTGACCTCACAAGCACAGCCAGCAGCCATGAGGCTGCCACTGGCCTCGGAGGCACTGAGGCTGCTGTGACCTCACAAGCACAGCCAGCAGCCAGGAGCCTGCCACTGTCCTAGTAGTCACGGAGCCTGCTGTGACCTCACA